>NC_143038.1:1790000-1997500 GCF_057628025.1 Oncorhynchus mykiss
CATTTTGCTGTGTTACAGCCTGAATTCAAAAATATGTATATTTTTTTTGACACCCATCTACACACAATACCCCATAATGACAAAGTGAAAACATGTTTTTAGAAATGTTTGCAAATCTATTGAAAATGAAATATCTCATTTACATGATATGAATCAATACTTTGTAGAAACATCTTTGTCAGTGATTACAGCTGTGAGTCTTTCTGGGTAAGTCTCTAAGATTTTTACACACCTGGATTGTGCCACATTTGCCTTTTATTCTTTTCAAAATTCTTCAAACTCTGTCAAAGTGGTTGTTGGTCATTGTGAGACAACCGTTTTCAGGTCTTGCCATGGATTTTCAAGTAGATGTATGTCAAAACTGTAACTCGGCCACTCAGGAACATTCACTGTCGTCTTGGTAAGTAACTCCAGTGTATATTTGGCCATGTGTTTTAGGTTATTGTCCTGCTGAAAGGTGAATTCATCTCCCAGTATTTGGTGGAAGGCAGACTGAACCAGGTTTTCCTCTAGGATTTTGACTGTTCTTAGCTGCATTGTTTCTTTTCTATCCAGAAAAACTCCCCCAGTCCTTAACAATTACATTATGTAGAGTGGTACTCGGTAATGGATTTGCCTCCAAAAACATTGCATTGCTTTTCCACATTTTTTTGTAGTATTACTTTAGTGCCTTGTTGCAAACGGGATTTAGTTTTATTCTGTACAGGCGTCCTTCTTGTCACTCTGTCATTTAGGTTAGTATTGTGGAGTAACTACAGTGTTGTTGATCCATCCTCAGTTTTCTCCTATCACAGCCATTAAACTCTGTAACTGTTTTAAAATCACCATTGGCCTCATGGTGAAATCCCTGAGCAGTTTCCTTCTTCTCCGGCAACTGAGTTAGGAAGGACGCCTGTATCTTTGTATCGACTGGGTGTATTGATACACCATCCAAAGTGTAATTAATAACTTCACCATGCTCCAAGGGATATTCAAAGTCTGCTTTTTAATTGTTTTTACCCATCTACCAATAGGTGCCCTTCTTTGCTAGGCATTGAAAAACCTCCCTGGTCTTTGTGGTTGAATCTGTGTTTGAAATTCACTGCTCGACTGAGGGACCTCACAATTATCTGTAATTGTGGGGTACAGAGAGGGGGTAGTTATTCAAAACTCATGTTAAACACTATTATTGAACACAGAGTGAGTCCATGCAACTTATTGTGTGACTTGTTAAGCACATTTTACTCCTGAACTTATGTATGCTTGCCATAACAAAGGGGTTGAATATTTATAGACTCAAGACATTTCAGCTTTTAATTTCTTATTAATAAAAAATAAATAATCCACTTTGACATTATGGGGTATTGTGTGTAGATCAGTGACACAAAATCAATTTTAAATTCAGGCTGTCACAACCAAATGTGGAAAAAATCAAGGGGCGTGAATTCTTTCTGAAGACACTGTAAGTGTGTGTGTCTATTTTGACAGAGGCCTTCTGTTAGAATTGCCACCGTTTCTTTCTGTGGTGGTTCTAGGAATCTGTGTACATTTGAGCAAGGCTCCGTCCTAAACTGACTTGAGTTGAAATGGAATTGACCCTAAGCTAAAACTGACATACAGTACCTGTCCATGTATTATACCATAACTCGCCCAGTAACTGCACCAGAGCTGCTGCTTACAGTAGTTATTACTATACTATTACAATACACTCTGTTATTACTGATGATTGTATAACGATTCATTAAGGGGCAAATCCTAACTTCCATTTAGGTCAAATTTTCACTTAGTCTCACTTAGGCCTGGATTCAATCCAGAAGCGTGGGTGATCCTCGTTATAGCGCACTTGACATTTAAAGGTAATTCCCGATTGAGCATACATAGGCAGCATTTACCGTGAATGCGGTCTCTGCCAACGCGGAAATGTTGCCTTTCAAAGGTGCATAGCCGGAAAGGGCCAATCGAATGAAATGTATCCCAAAGTCTCCCATTGACGTCAAGGCTGACCACGTGAAAATTATATTGAAATGGACGTTAAGTTTGCCCCTAAGTATTAATAATACATTAAGTTATGTAGCAGTACGTGAAATTTCAAATGCTTCTATTTGGATGTTGTGCTGCTTTCCTAGCGTAGCTAAACAAAATGTCAGACTGTTTGAATCTACTTTTTTGCACATTTTCTTCCATGTTTGTTGTTTTTAAGATGACGGACCAGAGGGACAGTAGTTCTTCTCTGTATTCATGTACGGCTCATGGCGGTACGGTGTTAGATATCTATGGTTATGTCATTCTAGAGATGCATGCATACACTGAGTGTACAAAACATTAGGACCACCTTCCTAATATTGGGTTGCGTCTCCTGTTGCCCTCAGAACAGTTTCAATTCGTCGGGGCATGGACTCTATAAGGTGTTGAAGGCATTCTACAGGGATGCTAGCCCTTGTTGACTCCAATGCTTCCCACAGTTGTGTCAAGTTGGCTGGATGTCCTGTGGATGGTGGACCATTCTTGATACATATGGGAAACTGTTGAGCGTGAAAAACCCAGCAGCGTTGCAGTTCTTGACACACTCAAACCGGTGCACCTGGCACTTACTACCATACCCCGTTCAAAGGCACTTAAATATTTTGTCTTGTCCATTCACACTCTGAATGGCACACACACACACACACACACACAATCTATGTCTCAATTGTCTCAAGGCTTAAAAGTCCTTCTTTAACACTGATTGGAGTGCATTTAACAAGTGACATCAACAAGAGATCATAGCTTTCACCTTGATGCACCTGGTCAGTCTGTCATAGATAGAGCATGTGCTCTTAATGTTGTGTATACTCAATGTATGTGTGTAGGATACAATCCAATGTACTGTATTTTTTTTCATATGACAAAGTTAATGTTATGAGTAGGTCTGAGTGTTTTGTGCAGTAATGTGACATGCCTGGATTTGAACCTTTTATTTAAAGCTTTTTCATCAAACGGTCCTCTTTTACTTTCATGTCATACAGTTCAGGGCCATCCTACGTCAATTGCTTCGATTTTTGGTGTAATTATCATTTGTAGAAAAGGTTTTAGATACAAGATAAATGATTGCGCAAAACACAGGGCCCTAGAAGAGTTATCAACCGAAGCGGCAGTATTCGACTCCCTCATTCGATGTTGGGGAGCTCTGTATCGTGTTGTCATTCACTGGATCGCCAAGACTACAATACACTACAGTAAGGAAACCATTGAGATATATAGGCTGCAGTATTCATATTCAATTTCTTCTAAAGAAACGTGATGATTTCCATTTGATTTCAGATCTACAGGTAATTGTGCTTAGTGCATGATGGTGTAATGGCAGATCTTGTCCACAGTGAGGCGATCTCACTCAAACCTTCCAAGCAGCCTTTCCCAGCTGAACTGAGGTGTGTTCTTATCTTATTAGTAGACTAGATGGGTCAGATAGATCTTTTGTTAATGCCTTTTTATTTCTTCTGTGATCCTTCTTCCGTCTCAGTCTGAGTGAATGAGTGTGTGTGTGTTAGTGGGGTATTTTGACAGAGGGTGTATGACTTGGAAGGGTTTCTCTCTGACAGAGAAACAGTGATGTGAAGAACACTTCTTGACAGGTCAACCTCAACCAAAAACACATTTTATGTTATTCCACAGACACAAACTCTCATCATCAAGAGGTCCATTTAAGGTCAGGTGACTCAGGTCAATTAATTCATGTCTTTCCATCTAACCTGTTTAAACAACATGGAATACGCCAATCAGAACTGATGTTTATTTTTGAGGCACATTGGGTGGATTGGGGCACCAGGCAAAGGCCCGTCACCTCATTGGGCAAAAGCTAGTAGGGAGCAGCAGCCTTCTCAAATAGAACAGTTTAGGGCACTGGTTTATTTATTTTTTAGCTAGGATTTTTAGCCCATAGATGTTGTTGTAATGTTTGAGTCACTCAAATATCACATGAATAAACATTAGACATGGCAAAATGTATATAATTGCAAAAAGAATTAGCTTTAAACTGCTAAATGTTCTCTCCGCCAACAAGAGGGGTGTGAACAGTTTGAAATAGACGTGCAGCGTGCGTACGGTGGGCGGGATGTTCCCCCAATGGGACCTGAGTGAAAACGTTCGGGAACCACTGATTTAGGGGGTTAGAAATCAATTCCGATGCCACCGTGATGTAGACTAGAATAGCATTCTGGAGATATTTGGGCATTTATACCAATAGACTATTCGAAGGGGGACGCAAACTCTTTTTTTGTTGAATGTTAAATGAAGCAGCCAATAGAAGAGCGAACGCGTGATGGCGGTAGGCTATAGCAGTTATTTATTCAGACCCATAACCATTCAATCTTCGTGAAGAGAAAACCTTCTGAATCTAATTCTAGTTCTATATTATACAAGGATGTCTTAGGAATGATGAAGATAAGGACAACCAAACGTATTTCCTTTAACTGTTGAAAGCGAGAAAGGAATGAAGCAACATTGGAGCGAGAAAGAGGGGGTAGACTAATAACATTAGGGGAAATATTATGAAAGGAATTGACACGTCAGTTTACTATTATTATAGGCCCTATTATATTTCAACATTTAAATCCAATTTGCTAGCCTATACTTGTAACTTTGTAGGCCGCATGTGCTGCACCAGAATCACATGTTCTCTTCTGCTTTATCATGGTTTGAACGATATGTATAATTCCAGTCCGTATTATACACTACAGTAATACAGTTCACACTCAAAAATATGAGTCTACTGGAGCTAATTTCAGGTATTTACCCAAGAGAGCATATTGCTAGCTACATCTATGGGCGTTTATGTTTTTTCTGTTGTGCGAAGCCTTTGTACATCATATACAGTGCTTTCCCGAATGTATTCAGACCCCTTGACTTTTTCCACATTTTGTTACTTTACAGCCTCATTCTAAAATTGATTACATTATTTTGTTCTCATCAATCTACACACAATACCCCATAATGACAAAGCAAAAACAGGTTTAGACTTTTTTTTATTGAAAATGAAATAAAGAAATACACTGCTCAAAAAAATAAAGGGAACACTAAAATAACACATCCTAGATCTGAATGAATGAAATATTCTTATTAAATACATTTTTCTTTACATAGTTGAATGTGCTGACAACAAAATCACACAAAAATGATCAATGGAAATCACATTTATCAACCCATGGAGGTCGGAATTTGGAGTGACACTCAAAATTAAAGTGGAAAACCACACTACAGGCTGATCCAACTTTGATGTAATGTCCTTAAAACAAGTCAAAATGATGCTCAGTAGTGTGTGTGGCCTCCACGTGCCTGTATGACCTCCCTACAACGCCTGGGCATGCTCCTGATGAGGTGGCGGATGGTCTCCTGAGGGATCTCCTCCCAGGCCTAGACTAAAGCATCCGCCAACTCCTGGACAGTCTGTGGTGCAGTCTGTTGGTGGATGGAGCGAGACATGATGTCCCAGGTGTGCTCAATTGGATTCAGGTCTGGGGAACGGGCGGGCCAGTCCATAGCATCAATGCCTTCCTCTTGCAGGAACTGCTGACACACTCCAGCCACATGAGGTCTAGCATTGTCTTGCATTAGGAGGAACCCAGGGCCAACCGCACCAGCATATGGTCTCACAAGGGGTCTGAGGATCTCATCTCGGTACCTAATGGCAGTCAGGCTACCTCTGGCGAGCACATGAAGGGCTGTGCGGCCCCCCAAAGAAATGCCACCCCACACCATGACTGACAAACCGCCAAACCGGTCATGCTGGAGGATGTTGCAGGCAGCAGAACGTTCTCCACGGTGTCTCCAGACTCTGTCACGTCTGTCACGTGCTCAGTGTGAACCTGCTTTCATCTGTGAAGAGCACAGGGTGCCAGTGGCAAATTTGCCAATCTTGGTGTTCTCTGGCAAATGCCAAACGTCCTGCACGGTGTTGGGCTGTAAGCACAACCCCCACCTGTGGATGTCGGGCCCTCATACCACCCTCATGGAGTCTGTTTCTGACCATTTGAGCAGACACATGCACATTTGTGGCCTGCTGGAGGTCATTTTGTAGGGCTCTGGCAGTGCTCCTCCTGCTCCTCCTTGCACAAAGGCGGAGGTAGCGGTCCTGCTGCTGGGTTGTTGCCCTCCTACGGCCTTCTCCACGTCTCCTGATGTACTGGCCTGTCTCCTGGTAGCGCCTCCATGCTCTGGACACTACGCTGACAGACACAGCAAACCTTCTTGCCACAGCTCGCATTGATGTGCCATCCTGGATGAGTTGCACTACCTGAGCCACTTGTGTGGGTTGTAGACTCTGTCTCATGCTACCACTAGAGTGAAAGCACCACCAGCATTCAAAAGTGACCAAAACATCAGCCAGGAAGCATAGGAACTGAGAAGTGGTCTGTGGTTGCCACCTGCAGAACCACTCCTTTATTGGGGGGTGTCTTGCTAATTGCCTATAATTTCCCCCTGTTGTCTACTCCATTTGCACAACAGCATGTGAAATTTATTGTCAATCAGTGTTGCTTCCTAAGTGAGCAGTTTGATTTCACAGAAGTGTGATTGACTTGGAGTTACATTGTGTTGTTTAAGTGTTCCCTTTATTTTTTTGAGCAGTGTATATGATTGGAGTACACCTGTGGTAAATGCAATTGATTCAATTGACACCTGTCTCTATAAGATCCCACAGTTTACCGTGCATGTAAGAGCAAAAATGACCTGGTCTGATGAAACCAAGATTGAACTCTTTGGCCTGAATTCCAAACGTCACGTCTGGAGGAAAACTGGCACCATCCCTACGGTGAAGCATGGTGGTGGCAGCATCATGTTGTGGAGATGTTTTTCAAGGGCAGACAAGTCAGGATCGAGGGAAAGATGAACAGAGAAAAGTACAGAGAGATCCTTGATGAAAACCTGCTCCAGAGTGCTCAGGACCTCAGACTGGGGTGAAGATTCACCTTCCAACAGGACAATGACCCTAAGCATACAGCCAAGACAACTCAGGAGTGGCTTCGGGACAAGTCTCTGAATGTCCTTGAGTGGCCCAGCCAGAGCCTGGACTTGAACCCGATGAAACATCTGAGAGACCTGATAATAGCTATGCAGCAACGCTCTCCATCCAACCTGACAGAGCTTGAGAGGATCTGCAGAGAAGAATGGGAGAAACTACCCAAATACAGGTGTGCCAAGCTTGTAGTGTCATACCCAAGAAGACTCAAGGCTGTAATTGCTGCTGAAAGTGCTTCAACAAAGTACTGCGTTAAGGGTCTGAATACTTTTGTAAATGTGATATTTCTGTTTTAAATGTTTAATAAACTAGCAAAACATTTTTTAAACCTTTTTTGCTTTGTCATTATGGGTATTGTGTGTAGAATGATGAGGGGGGAAACAACTATTTAATAAATTTTAGAATAATGCTGTAACCTAACAAATGTGGTTAAGCTCAAGGGGTCTGAATACTTTCAGAAGGCACCGTGTATATATCTCTCTCACACACACACACACAGTACCAGTCAAAAGTTTGGACACACCTACTAATTCAAGGGATTGTCTTTATTTGTACTATTTTCTACATTGTAGAATAATAAGTGAATACATCAAAACGATGAAATAACACATATGGAATCATGTAGTAACCAAAAACGTGTTAAACGAAATATGTTATATTAGATTCTTCAAAGTAGCCACCCTTTTCCTTGATGACAGATTTGCACACTCTTGGTATTCTCTCAACCAACAAAAAAAGAGATATCTAGCTTAAAGGAAAAATCCACCCAAAACCACTCATTTATTCATTTACAGTGTTAAATAACACTAATATGTGAGATCAATATTTTTGGTAAACAAATGTTTCATTTTGGCATTATAATAAGGTTGGTAGCAACCACAAAATCCATAATGCAGTGCTCTCTCTATTGGCTGGCTGACTGGCTAGTTAGCTAGCAAACGTAGCTACACACAATAATACCAAAGACAATATCAGCATGTAAAGTAGCTAGTTAGTGCAGTTTGTTTAGGTGAGTTTGCAGCTATCAATTTAGGAGTCTACAATCTCACCATGTTCAACCTGCAGATCGATGTCCCACACAGAGTGGGAGTCTGACATTCGCAACGGCAGATATACTTTTGAGGAGATGGGAAACGTTGCCCATGTTACGTCAATGGGACGCGCTCTCCTTCAAGGAGTGAATAGGAGTATATTGGGCGCTAGCTCAAAAACCCAACATTAGCACAAATTTCCTCAACAAGAAGTACAACATTACATATCTTTTCCAAGATGTGAGAATAATAGGCAAATTTCTCGACACCGAACCTTGAGAAGGGATTGCGTGATGATTGGTTTACCAACCGCGTAACACAGCATGACAACGTGAACGCGATTGGTCGACAGTCTGCTGGGTGGGGCGTTAATTGGATTCATTTATCCTCTCTATAATATCTCTGGCAATGGCACCATGCAATGCACCCTGGACTAGAGGCAGAATTTGACAAATGTACTAGACACTGTTAAATTACAAATTTCTCGAGGTAGGAATATCACAAAAATATGATCAATGGCTCATTTGAGAGAAGACATCCTCCCGAGTTATGACATCGGCCAGTACTGAAATTTGACATGTATGATAGACGTTTCTGGCGATGTTAAAGTCTTCTTCCAGTGAAGCGAGAGACTTTATCTCAGTGTTACGTCATACCGTCCGGATTTCTGCCTGCTTGAACGCTAATAACTCAGTTACACGTGAAAACATGAAACGACGAAGGGAATCGATAGAACATCACTCAGAGATGCACAAAAACAATATAATATAAATCATCAGTGAACCTTTCCTTTAAACTGATGATGAGTTATGGTATGGAGCCTATATTTTTGTTTCTGGTTGATGTTAAGCCACAACATTAGGTCAAAGTTCAACCTTAACTGTTAATTAAAAACACATTTCATGTTCGTCCACAACATGACAAGAGGTCCAATACATTACTCACTATCTGACTGATATAAACAACCTGGATTACACCAATCAGAACTGATGTTTATTTTTGTGGAGCATTGACAGTAGGCACAGGACAGAGAACGATCAGTGTAGTGTGCAGTCTCTCTAGGGGGGCGAGTTGATGGCAATAGAGTGTGTGTGTGTTTTGACAGGGGCCCCAATGTTTGACTTGGACGGGTTTCTCACTCTGGTGGCGTGCTTCGAGGAACACTTCCTGACTTCTAGGAACCCCTTGTCTGGACCTCTGGAGGAACTCGCACACACACATCCAGAGCAAGTCTCAGCCAGCTGTTCACATCTGTCAAGGGGGAGGGGCGGCACGTTCATGTTCTCCCAGTTGGAGGGAGGATGGGGAGTGGGAAAGCCATGTGCATAGCTAACTCAAAGCCATGTACATAGAAAGGGTCCTAAACGTGAGTAGAACAGGTAGGGTAAACACTACCTAACTTGGAACACAAGTTGTTGTTTTGAATGTAGAGTCCTTAGGATTGCTATCTAAAGGTAACATGAAAAAGGTTATATGAAGTCAATCAATAGCCTCTGAGAAAATATGTTTTACACTCGCACACACCAACAGGGCCAGACAAGATTAAAGCTAAAGCCGTCCTGTCCATACGAGGAATGGGGAGAGGTCCCATTTTCACAGGCCACATGAGTCTGTGTGTGAGTGCTAGTGTGTGTATGGACACAATGGTCATCACCCCTCTTGCTGTACCAAAGTATGAAGCACTTCTCAGAGTCAGAGGTCTTAAACGTTAGGCCCTAATTGGAGCAGAGTGTAGCCCTCTTCCTCCCACCCTATCCTAGCACTGGAGATGCTGTATACAGAGTACAGGGCCGTGGTGTCAGCTTCCAGTCCAACCGGCACATGGCACACTGGCTGCATCTATCAATCTATCAATGACACACACACACACACACACACACACAATGTTACTTGATTGAAACCTACTGCACTGAAAACCCTGTGTTGTTAGATAATGTGATATAGGATATTGCTGGAGTGTTGCCCAGGCAGGATGTTTGGTTCCCACAAATGCTCCATGTTGCACTTTCTGTCTGAAAGCGAGATCAGTTGTCAGCCTCGGGGTTCGTTTAAGTTCAAGACTCCATTGTGTTTTATAGGAGTCAATGAGTCAAATCAAACGTCATTTAAAGTGCATTTAAAATCACAACACGCGTTACAGAAGTAAAAGCAGACAGGAGCAGTGAAAGAGATGCATGAAAGAACATAAAAAACACAAAGGATGTCGAAAACAATCCAATCCAAGGTGTGACAGTGGTGTGAACTACCTTGATTCAACACCTGAGTGAGCCAACTCATCCAGCATGCAACAGTAGATAGGATGGAATGTGATGAAAATGAGTCATCGTTATCAACAAGAAGTGTAGGAAAGTAATCAATACTTCACAGTTTCTGTTGGGCAATCATTTTTGGTAACAGTAGTAGCCCTAACCCTACCTTCATGTCCACATTCTATTTTCACTGGCCACGAGTGTATGGACACAATGGTCATCTCCACTCTTGCCGTGTCAGAGGATGAAGCACTTATCAGACGCCTTGATAGTTAGACCTGAGATGGAGCAGAGTGTGGCCCTCCTCCCGCCCTATCCTATAGAGCTGGGCCTGAGAGTACAGCAGTGGAGGCTGCTGAGGGGAGGACTGCTCGTAATAGTGGCTGGAATGGAGTGGTATCAAATATATTTTGTAGTACCATTCCATGGACTCCATTCCAGCCATTATTATGAGCCATCCTCCCGTCAGCAGCCTCCACTGGAGTACAGGTCCGTGGTGTCAGCTTCCAGTCCAACCAGCACATGGCCTGACTGGCTGAATCTCTCTATCTGTCAAGGACACACAGCACATGGCCTGACTGGCTGCATCTCTCTATCTGTCAAGGACACACACGCACAAAACATTCTACTGTCCAGCAGAAAACAAAATAATCACTCTCTAGGACCTACAGTGTAGACTACCGCTACCCCTGTGTTTTTAGATAATGTGATACAGGATACGGCTTGAGTGTTGCTCAGTCAGGATGTTTGGTTCTTTAATGTTCTGTTGTACTCTGTCTGAGAGAGACATATCCATTGTGATAGGAGCCACTGATTCATAGATGTGACAGTGAACGCCTTGATTCAGCAACCAAATAATCCAGCATGCAGCAGTAGATGTAATGGAAATGAGTCGTCATTATCAACATGAAGTGTAGGAATGTAATTAATACTTACAGTTTCTGTTGGGCAAGAATTTTCAGTAACAGTAGTAACACTAACCCTAGTTAAACCCTAACCCTAGCATCAACCCTAACACTAACCCTAGCTTCATGTCCACATCCCAGTTCAACACTAACCTTAGATTCATGTCCACATCCTAGTTCAACCCTAACCCTAGCTTCATGTCCACATCCCAGTTCAATCCTAACCCTAGCTTCATGTCCACATCCCAGTTCAACCCTAACCCTAGCTTCATGTCCACATCCTAGTTCAACCCTAACCCTAGCTTCATGTCCACATCCCAGTTCAATCCTAACCCTAGCTTCATGTCCACATCCCAGTTCAACCCTAACCCTAGCCTCAACCCTAACACTAACCCTAGCTTCATGTCCACATCCTAGCATCAACCCTAACCCTAGATTCATGTCCACATCCTAGTTCAAACCAAACCCTAGCCTCAACCCTAACACTAACCCTAGTTAAACCCTAACTCTAGCTTCATGTCCACATCCTAGTTAAACCCTAACACTAACCCTAGTTTCATGTCCACATCCCAGTTCAACACTAACCTTAGATTCATGTCCACATCCCAGTTCAACACTAACCTTAGATTCATGTCCACATCCTAGTTCAACCCTAACCCTAGCTTCATGTCCACATCCCAGTTCAATCCTAACCCTAGCTTCATGTCCACATCCCAGTTCAACCCTAACCCTAGCTTCATGTCCACATCCTAGTTCAACCCTAACCCTAGCTTCATGTCCACATCCCAGTTCAACCTTAACCCTAGCCTCAACCCTAACACTAACCCTAGCTTCATGTCCACATCCTAGTATCAACCCTAACCCTAGCCTCAACCCTAACACTAACCCTAGTTAAACCCTAACTCTAGCTTCATGTCCACATCCTAGTTAAACCCTAACACTAACCCTAGTTTCATGTCCACATCCCAGTTCAACACTAACCTTAGATTCATGTCCACATCCCAGTTCAACACTAACCTTAGATTCATGTCCACATCCTAGTTCAACCCTAACCCTAGCTTCATGTCCACATCCCAGTTCAATCCTAACCCTAGCTTCATGTCCACATCCCAGTTCAACCCTAACCCTAGCTTCATGTCCACATCCTAGTTCAACCCTAACCCTAGCTTCATGTCCACATCCCAGTTCAATCCTAACCCTAGCTTCATGTCCACATCCCAGTTCAACCCTAACCCTAGCCTCAACCCTAACACTAACCCTAGCTTCATGTCCACATCCTAGTATCAACCCTAACCCTAGCCTCAACCCTAACACTAACCCTAGTTAAACCCTAACTCTAGCTTCATGTCCACATCCTAGTTAAACCCTAACACTAACCCTAGTTTCATGTCCACATCCCAGTTCAACACTAACCTTAGATTCATGTCCACATCCCAGTTCAACCCTAACCCTAGCATCAACCCTAACACTAACCCTAGATTCATGTCCACATCCCAGTTCAACCCTAACCCTAGCATCAACCCTAACACTAACCCTAGATTCATGTCCACATCCTAGTTCAACACTAACCCTAGCCTCAACCCTAACACTAACCCTAGGTTCATGTCCACATCCTAGTTCAAAACTAACCCTAGCCTCAACCCTAACCCTAGTTAAACCATAACCCTAGCTTCATGTCCACATCCTAGCATCAACCCTAACCCTAGATTCATGTCCACATCCTAGTTCAAACTTAACCCTAGCCTCAACCCTAACACTAACCCTAGGTTCATGTCCACATCCTAGTTCAACACTAACCCTAGCCTCAAACCTAACCCTAGTTAAACCATAACCCTAGCTTCATGTCCACATCCTAGTTAAACCCTAACCCTAGCCTCAACCCTAACACTAACCCTAGTTAAACCCTAACCCTAGCATCAACCCTAACACTAACCCTAGCTTCATGTCCACATCCCAGTTCAACACTAACCTTAGATTCATGTCCACATCCTAGTTCAACCCTAAACCTAGCTTCATGTCCACATCCCAGTTCAATCCTAACCCTAGCTTCATGTCCACATCCCAGTTCAACCCTAACCTCAACCCTAACCCTAACCCTAGCTTCATGTCCACATCCCAGTTCAACCCTAACACTAACCCTAGTTAAACCCTAACCCTAGCCTCAACCCTAACACTAACCCTAGTTCAACCCTAACCCTAGCCTCAACCCTAACCCTAGCTTCATGTCCACATCCTAGTTCAACCTTAACCCTAAGCTTCATGTCCACATCCTAGTTCAACACTAACCCTAGATTCATGTCCACATCCTAATTCAAACCTAACCCTAGCCTCAACCCTAACACTAACCCTAGCTTCATGTCCACATCCCAGTTCAACACTAACCATAGATTAATGTACACATCCCAGTTCAAGCCTAACCGTAGCCTCAACACTAACCCTACAACATAGTTACTATGGATACCTTAACAGGAAGTGTCAGTCAGGGAGTTGACCCACATCCACTTCCTGCTCACCTATGTTCCTTCCAGTAGAAGTCAGAATATAATGTCGTTTACAATGACAGGAAGTCACAACTATCGTAAACCATGTTTAGTTTGATAACTTAAAGGAAGTCAAGGCCATAGAGTACATTGTATAGTGAACATTTCCACTTAATAAGTTACATATTTGACCACCCATATCTAAATTGGAATAGGATGGAAGATAGTTTATTGCCCATGAACAAAAGATGACAGGGATTTGCTCTGACAATGATTAACTCAGTACACAAGTATTTCTGTTACTACTATTTGTTCTTCTTCAGTCATGCCATGCTGTATGTAGGTAGGTAATTAACGTGCCTCTTTCTATGTCAGTCTGTATACATTTATGTGTAGGTAAGGAATTAACATACACTAATTCATACACTTGTCTCTGTCATGTTAGTCTTGTGTATTTATGTATGTATTTACACTACATGATCAAATTATGTGGACACCTGCTCATCGAACGTCTCATTCCAAAATCATGGGCATTAATATGGAGTTTGTCCCCCCTTTGCTGCAATAACAGCCTCCACTCTTCTGGGAAAGCTTTCCACTAGATGTTGGAACATTGCTGCTATAACAGCCTCCACTCTTCTGGGAAGGCTTTCCACTAGATGTTGGAACATTGCTGCGGGGACTTGCTTCCATTCAGCCACAAGAGCATTAGTGAGGCCGGGCACTGATGTTGGGCGATTAGGCCTGGCTTGCAGTTGGCGTCCCAATTCATCCGAAAGCTGTAGGATGGGGTTGAGGACAGGGCTCTGTGCAGGCCAGTCAAGTTATTCCACACCAATCTCGACAAACCATTTCTGTATGGACCTCACTTTGTGCACGGGGGCATTGTCATGCTGAAACAGGAAAGGGCTTTCCCAAAACTTTTGCCATAAAGTTGGAAGCACAGAATCGTCTAGAATGTCATTGTATGCTGTAGCGTTTTCCTTCACTGGAATTAAAGGGCCTAGCCCTAACCATGAAAAACAGCCCCAGACCATTATTCCTCCTCCACCAAACTTTACAGCTGGCACTATGCATTGGGGCAGGTAGCGTTCTCCTGGCATCCGCCAAACCCATATTCGTCCGTAAGACTGGCAGATGGTGAAGCGTGATTCATCACTCCAGAGAACGCGTTTCCACTGCTCCTGAGTCCAAATTTGGCGGGCTTTACACCACTCCAGTGGACACTTGGCATTGCGCATGGTGATCTTAGGCTTGTGTGTGGCTGCTCGGCCATGGAAACCCATTTCATGAAGCTCCAGACGAACAGTTCTTGTGTTGACGTTTCTTCCAGAGGCAGTATGGAACTCGGTAGTGAGTATTGCAACCGAGGACAGATGGTTTTTACACACTTCAGCACTCTGCGGTCCCGTTCTGTGAGCTTGTGTGGCCTACCACTTCGTGGCTGAGCCGTTGCTGCTAGACATTACTATAACACTACATTACTAATAACAGAACTTACAGCTGACTGGGGCAGCTCTAGCAGGGCAACAAACTGACTTGTTGGAAAGGTGGCATCCTATGATGGTGCCACGTTGAAAGTCACTGAGCTCTTCAGTAAGGCCATTCTACTGCCAATGTTTGTCTATGAAGATTGCATGACTGTGTGCTTGATTTTATACACCTGTCAGCAACGGGTGTGGCTGAAATAGCAGATCCCACTAGTTTGGAGGGGTGTCCACATACAATTATATATGCAAAAGTATGTTTGTATGTACAGTATGTGTGCGTATGTGTATAAACAGATATTTATACACTCATCTCTGTTTTTCAACAACAGACCCCTAGGTGGTAAAGGTAGGTAACAATACATCTGCCATTAGGATCCTCAACACGGGGACCCCTCAAAGGTGCATGCTTAGTCCCCTCCTGTACTCCATGTTCACCCACGACTGCATGGCCAAGCACGACTCCAACACCCTCATTAAGTTTGCGGACGACACAACGGTGGTAGGCCGGATCACTGACAATGATGAGACAGCCTATAGGGAGAAGGTTAGAGACCTAGCAGTGTTGTGCCAGGAAGACAACCTTTCCCTCAACTTGATCAAGACAAAGGAGTTGATTGTGGACTATAGGAAAAGGAGGGCAGAGCTCGCCCCCATTCTCATTGACGGGGCTGTAGTGGAGCAGGTCTAGAGCTTCAAGTTCCTTGGTGTCCACATCACCAACAAACTATCATATGACAGTCGTGAAGAGGGCACGACAATGCCTATTCCCCCTCAGGAGACTGAAAAGATTTGGCATGGGTCCTCAGATCCTCAAAAATGTCTACAGCGGCACCATCGAGAGCATCTTGACTGGTTGCATCACCCACCGCCTGGTATGGCAACTGCTTGGCATCTGACTACATGGCGCTACAGAGGGTAGTGCGTAAGGCCCAGTACATCTGCTGAACAGTTAATCAAATGGCTACACTGACTATTTGCATTGACTGGGCTTTTTTTACGCTGCTGCAACTCGCTGTTTGTTATTTATGCAGAGTCACTTTACCCCTACCTACATGTATATATTACCTCAATTACCTTGACTAACCTGTACCCCCGCACATTGACTTGGTACCGGTACCCCTTGTATATAGCCTCGTTATTGATGTTTTATTGTGTTACTTTCTTAAACTTTCATTAAGTAAACATTTTCAAAACTGCATTGTTGGTTAAGGGCTTGCAAGTAAGCAATTCACTAAGGTTGTATTCGGCGCATGCGACAAAACATTTCATATGGTTTTTATGTCAATCTGTCTGTGTATAAGGGATGCATTTATAGGTATAGAAGGAGGAGCATGTCAGTCTTTCAACGTACAGTATGTTGGATGTTGCAGGAGGAGCTACACATGAGAAGAGTAAAATAGGTTAAGATTATGGCTGGGCTCTATTGGCAACCCACTACTATATGTATGGTGATATACAGTTATTAAACCACTACTATATCTATGGTTATATACAGTTATTAAACCACTACTATATCTATGGTGATATACAGTTATTAAATCACTACTATATCTATGGTGATATACAGTTATTAAACCACTACTATATATATATATCTATGGTGATATACAGTTATTAAACCACTACTATATCTATGGTGATATACAGTTATTAAACCACTACTAATGTAGGTCTGGATTGAAATCATTGCATGCTTCATCCATGGCCTGAAGGAGGGTGCTCATGGGGATGGCAATTGTATTTCTTCTACCTGTATTGTAATCGTGTATTGTTTTGGTACCATTTTCCAGAGTATGTGGTGAATTAGTACAAAACTCCAAACTGGTAATACTTGTTACACAGCCAGTCTTATATTTCAAAAACGTTAATTGTTCATTCATTTTGTTTGTAGACGTATATATATAAAAACTGTAACACTGTAACACACACCCGGCCCTTTGTTCCGGTCCCTGAAGGTGTGTGTGTGCATATGTTGAGTCATTGTGGGCTTTCTGAAATATGTAATCCAGCAGCCATTTCAGCATTACAAGAAGGAATACCAGCCTGCTACCTTAACTACCAGGAATACCAGCCTGATACCAGGAGTACCAGCCTGAATCATTCACTACCAGGAGTACCAGCCTTCTACCTTCACTACCAGGAATACCAGCCTGCTGCCTTAACTACCAGGAATACCAGCCTGCTACCTTAACTACCAGGAGTACCAGCCTGCTACCTTAACTACCAGGAGTACCAGCCTGATACCTTAACTACCAGGAGTACCAGCCTGATACCTTCCCTACCAGCCTTCTACCTTCACTACCAGGAATACCAGCCTGCTACCTTAACTACCAGGAATACCAGCCTGCTACCTTAACTACCAGGAGTACCACCCTGATACCAGGAGTACCAGCCTGAATCATTCACTACCAGGAGTACCAGCCTTCTACCTTCACTACCAGGAGTACCAGCCTTCTACCTTCACTACCAGGAGTACCAGCCTGAATCATTCACTACCAGGAGTACCAGCCTTCTACCTTCACTACCAGGAGTACCAGCCTTCTACCTTCACTACCAGGAATACCAGCCCTCTACTTTGAGTACCAGCCTTCTACCTTCACTACCAGGAGTACCAGCCTTCTACCTTCACTACCAGGAATACCAGCCCTCTACTTTGAGTACCAGCCTTCTACCTTCACTACCAGGAGTACCAGCCTTCTACCTTCACTACCAGGAGTACCAGCCTTCTACCGTCACTACCAGGAATACCATTCTGCTACCCTGCCTCAACTAGTAACTTACTAGCCCCTCCCCCCATCGAAAACACACATCACCCAATTGAAATACTTCCTCTGATTATTAACTATCCTACCCCATCCACACACACAGACAGGCAGATACACACCTCTCAAGCAGGAGCCAGCTAACAGGGGCCGACCAGAAGTGAACTGTACATTTCCCCTCTTGGAGGATGAATAAAGTAGTATCTTATCTTATAACTGATAACTAACGAACCCCTCCTACTGAAACACAAACACACATATCACCCAATGGAAAGATTTCATCTATTCTATAAATGTTAACAAGGCTTCCCCCTCTTACACGCACGCACACACGCGCACACACACACACCTCATGGAAAGATTTGCTCTGACACAAACATTCTACTGTATAAACATTAGATCCACCCCACATTCTTAGAATCTCTCTCTCCATTCCAATGGGCTTGCTCACAGACGACCTCTCGGTCTTTCCTTTATCCACTAGGGGTGTGTGGGACATGTCCTCTTGACATGTCATGTTTTTTGTGTTTGAATTCTTGGTGATTTTACAGTGGAGAGTTCCCAGAGTTCCATGTAATATATTCCAGGAAAATGTATGACTTTCCTCTAAACAACTAGAGGGGCTGGATAGAGGAGAGGAGGAGCGGAGAGACTAGGAGAGAGAAAAGGGGGGCAGGATTTCCATCATCCCTCCCTAGTCTTATTCCGGGAATCCCCAACCAGCCTCCAACCGATGATTGTACACCAAACTTGTGCATCAATACAGGCTGAATGGAGGGGACAACATGATGGCAGGAAACATAACATAAACATAATAACATAAAACGATTGTGTCAACAATGATTTTCATTTATTTTGTCCTTTCAGTTACTGAATCTGTGTAATACCAGATTTATATATAAATACCCACTAAATAGAAGAGTGACAACAATGTGGAGAATAGATATTGAATATACAGTGTATACAGTGCCTTGCGAAAGTATTCGGCCCCCTTGAACTTTGCGACCGTTTGCCACATTTCAGGCTTCAAACATAAAGATATAAAACTGTATTTTTTTGTGAAGAATCAACAACAAGTGGGACACAATCATGAAGTGGAACGACATTTATTGGATATTTCAAACTTTTTTAACAAATCAAAAACTGAAAAATTGGGCGTGCAAAATGATTCAGCCCCCTTAAGTTAATACTTTGTAGCGCCACCTTTTGCTGCGATTACAGCTGTAAGTCACTTGGGGTATGTCTCTATCAGTTTTGCACATCGAGAGACTGAATTTTTTTCCCATTCCTCCTTGAAAAACAGCTCGAGCTCAGTGAGGTTGGATGGAGAGCATTTGTGAACAGCAGTTCAGTTCTTTCCACAGATTCTCGATTGGATTCAGGTCTGGACTTTGACTTGGCCATTCTAACACCTGGATATGTTTATTTTTGAACCATTCCATTGTAGATTTTGCTTTATGTTTTGGATCATTGTCTTGTTGGAAGACAAATCTCCGTCCCAGTCTCAGGTCTTTTGCAGACTCCATCAGGTTTTCTTCCAGAATGGTCCTGTATTTGGCTCCATCCATCTTCCCATCAATTTTAACCATCTTCCCTGTCCCTGCTGAAGAAAAGCAGGCCCAAACCATGATGCTGCCACCACCATGTTTGACAGTGGGGATGGTGTGTTCAGCTGTGTTGCTTTTACGCCAAACATAACGTTTTGCATTGTTGCCAAAAAGTTCAATTTTGGTTTCTTTTGACCAGAGCACCTTCTTCCACATGTTTGGTGTGTCTCCCAGGTGGCTTGTGGCAAACTTTAAACAACACTTTTTATGGATATCTTTAAGAAATGGCTTTCTTCTTGCCACTCTTCCATAAAGGCCAGATTTGTGCAATATACGACTGATTGTTGTCCTATGGACAGAGTCTCCCACCTCAGCTGTAGATCTCTGCAGTTCATCCAGAGTGATCATGGGCCTCTTGGCTGCATCTCTGATCAGTCTTCTCCTTGCATGAGCTGAAAGTTTAGAGGGACGGCCAGGTCTTGGTAGATTTGCAGTGGTCTGATACTCCTTCCATTTCAATATTATCGCTTGCACAGTGCTCCTTGGGATGTTTAAAGCTTGGGAAATCTTTTTGTATCCAAATCCGGCTTTAAACTTCTTCACAACAGTATCTCGGACCTGCCTGGTGTGTTCCTTGTTCTTCATGATGCTCTCTGCATTTTTAACGGACCTCTGAGACTATCACAGTGCAGGTGCATTTATACGGAGAATTGATTACACACAGGTGGATTTTATTTATCATCATTAGTCATTTAGGTCAACATTGGATCATTCAGAGATCCTCACTGAACTTCTGGAGAGAGTTTGCTGCACTGAAAGTAAAGGGGCTGAATAATTTTGCACGCCCAATTTTTCAGTTTTTGATTTGTTTGAAATATCCAATAAATGTCGTTCCACTTCATGATTGTGTCCCACTTGTTGTTGATTCTTCACAAAAAAAATACAGTTTTATATCTTTATGTTTGAAGCCTGAAATGTGGCAAAAGGTCACAAAGTTCAAGGGGGCCGAATACTTTCGCAAGGCACTGTATACATAGTTAGATATGATAGCTAATGAGATTTAAAGGTATCTTCTAAGTGTGATATCCCTCCCACTCTGTCTGCTGGGATCTCCTGTTTGGCAGTCTGCGTGTTGCAGGAGGCCAGTGGGCAGAGCTGGGAAGATCGTCAGCTGATGTGGCGCACCTGGGCAGGCTTGGCCTGCAGGCTATAAATGGTTGACACATCAGCCAACTCTCGGTCTTCCCTGACTGGCAGGCCAAGCCTGCCTTTAGTTTACATTGGTCTGTTTCACTGATCAGACGTCCACAGTATGTTACATTTTTGTATTTCTTATTATTTCCTTGAATAAATGTATTCCTTTTTGCATTTAAGTCCCGTGTGGTCTCCCTTTGTTGTTACGAACTACGAGTCAGGTTGTAATGCAAGTTACTAAATCTGTTTCAAAACTGTCTGTCACACCCTTGGGAGTCAAGACATCTTGCTCAACAACCCAAATACCTCAGTTACATCAGCCAGTAGGGCTCCTATAAGGAGTAGCCTGTTCACTCTAGTCAAACTTCACATAGAGCAAATAATTTATGATCCACAAGACTTATGTTTTGCAATATTTATTAAGCCTTACATTTGTTTTGCAAATCTGCCCACGTTGCTTTCTTAGAGAAACTAGGCTACATACAGGATGTGGTAGAAATGATGAACATTTGAATACAGATAGCATGCTGCCATTGGCTCAGGATAGACTTGACAGTATGTAAAGTAGTGTCTAGTTGATTTAGATATTTTAAAATGTTCCATTCATTTAATACATTTTCCAAAACAAAAGTCTGTCTAGGTGAAGTTGAACTTTCTGCTGTGAGAAAGAGCCTTCGATTCAAGGAGGAGCTGCTATTATTTCTATTCAAATTGATTCCAGTGCAAGAGAATGGTTATTGGATTCTCAGACCGGTTTTGATATGGAATATAATGTGACCGCTTACATCATAACTGTTATCTTGTGTAAATGGCACATTGTTCATGGGAGTAACATTGAAACTGTACAATTGTATTGTGTAACCGTTTTGAAATACTTTTCAATGGCCAAGAACATACCACTGAAGCTTAGATTGACACGGCTGCCGAAGGCTTCTAGTGAGTTTCCTAATATTGGACTTCTTGAAACTATCTTGCAAATTCTCTGCAAAGCATTTGGCAATGATTTCACTACTGAATAGGGCATTTTCTTATGTACTACTTACAATAGGCTTCATGTATGTTTCAACAAAGACACATTCCTACATGTACAGTAAAATAGCTTATTGTTGTTATTGTATAACACTTAAAAAATTAAATGTGATTTTACCTCCACCAAACTTTACCCAGGTGGTAAATTCTATATCTTGAATTCATCCTGTTTAACTTTATTAAATATTTAACTTCTTGTTTTTAATTCTTCTTCTTCATGAACACAACAGAAAAACACAAGCTTTTCTTTTGCACATGATTTGTGTACATGTGCCAGCCACAAGACCACAACAATAGTGCCCTGCCTCTCACTCCCTGAGTGTAAAACATCAATGGGAACGTCCTAGACTAGAGAGTGGTATTTTATGGGAAGGAATTCTGAAGGCCTCTGTCTCTCCACTTCTCTCAGGGGAGAGATCAGATGACACGCACACAGGAGAGGGGCTGGAGATGCACACTCACCCTGCCCTCGCCCCTCCACACACACCCACCCCTCCAACACACCCGCAGAGAGAGCGAGCGAGAGAGAGAGAGAGAGAGAGAGAGAGAGAGAGAGAGAGAGAGCTTTTGTGAGTGTAATGTTTACTGTTTCTTTTTATAAACTCAGCAAAAAAAGAAATGTCCTCTCATTGTCAACTGCGTTTATTTTCAGCAAACTTAACGTGTTAATATTTGTATGAACATAAGATTCAACAACTGAGACATAAAATGAACAAGTTCCACAGACATATGACTAACAGAAATGGAATATGTGTATCTGAACAAAGGGGGGTGGGGGGGAGTCAAAATCAAAAGTAACAGTCAGTATCTGCTGCATTAAGTACTGCAGTGCAGCTCCTCCTCATGGACTGCACCAGATTTGTCAGGTCTTGCTGTGAGATGTTACCCCACTCTTCCACCAAGGCACCTGCAAGTTCCCGGGCATTTCTGGGTGGAACTGCCCTAGCCCTCACCCTCCGAGCCAACATGTCCCAGACATGCTCAATGGGATTGAGACCCAGGCTTTTCACTGACATTCCTGTCTTGCAGGAAATCACGCACAGAACGAGCAGTATGGCTGGTGGCATTGTCATGCTGGAGGGTCATGTCAGGATGAGCCTGCAGAAAGGGTACCACATGAGGGAGGAGGATGTCTTCCCTGTAACGCACAGCGTTGAGATTGCCTGCAATGACAACAAGCTCAGTCCGATGATGCTGTGACACACTGCCCCAGACCATGACGGACCCTCTACCTCCAAATCGATCCCGCTCCAGAGTACAGGCCTCGGTGTAACGCTCATTCCTTCGACGATAAACGCGAGTCCGACAATCACCTCTGGTGAGACAAAACCACGACTTGTCAGTGAAGAGCACTTTTTGCCAGTCCTGTCTGGTCCAGCAACGGTAGGTTTGTGCCCTTTGGGGACGTTGTTGCCGGTGATGTCTGGTGAGGACCTGCCTTACAACAGGCCTACAAGCCCTCAGTCCAGCCTCTCTCAGCCTATTGCAAACAGTCTGAGCACTGATGGAGGGATTGTGCATTCCTGGTGTAACTCGGGCAGTTGTTGTTGCCATCCTGTACCTGTCCCGCAGGTGTGATGTTCGGATGTACCGATCCTGTGCAGGTGTTGTTACACGTGGTCTGCCACTGCGAGGATGATCAGCTGTCCGTCCTGTCTCCCTGTAGTGCTGTCTTAGGCGTCTCACAATACAGACATTGCAATTTATTGCCCTGGCCACATGAGCAGGAACCCTGGGCATCTTTCTTTTGGTGTTTTTCAGAGTCATTAGAAAGGCCTCTTTAGTGTCCTAAGTTTTCCTAACTGTGACCTTAATTGCCTATCGTCTGTAAGCTGTTAGTGCCTTAATGACCGTTCCACAGGTGCATGTTCATTAATTGTTTATGGTTCATTGAACAAGCATGAGAAACAGCCTTTACAATTTATTTTATTTTATCTTTATTTAACTAGGCAAGTCAGTTCAGAACAAATTCTTATTTTCAATGACGGCCTAGGAACACTGGGTTGACTGCCTTGTTCAGGGGCAGAACAACAGATTTTTACCTTGTCAGCTCAGGGATTCGATCTTGCAACCAAGATCTAGCCTGGGCTAGCCGCTAGGCTACCTGCCGCCCCGAGCTACAATAAAGATCTGTGAAGTTATTTGGATTTTTACAAATTATCTTTGAAAACAGGGTCCTGAAAAAGTGACGTTTCTTGTTGAGTTTATTTCACTTTTATCTACTTCACTTGCTTTGGCAATGTTAACACATATTTCCCATGACAATAAAGCCCTTAAATTGAAATTGAAGGTAGGGCCAGGCTAGGCAAGACAGGGAAGCCAGCCCATCCAGATAATGATAACAGTAACATTGTGGTTGGGTGACTCTTTCTTTCTCTTCCTCTCTGTCAGTGACTGCTGTAGCTCCACCCCTGCGGTGCTGATGTCGAATTTCAAATATCACACCACTCTGCTGATCCCGCCCACTTGTAGGACCACATAGAAATAGTCAGAAGTGACTCAAAAAAATCTAATATTTCTCCCTGGCACTAGACCTAGACACAGGCGCACAGTAAATCTTCTCTATATACCCAAACAACAGTCATTCGTTTATCCCAGTTTGTTTTAGCTGTGACTGCAACATCCACAAATATATAGAAGCATCTCTCAGTTGAGTTGAACTAGTGCTGTTCAGTAGGCTAGCTGTCAAACATTTTGCGTGCCGGGTGGTCGATATTAGACCAAGAAGAAACACTTCGAATTGCGTGGAAGCCCAAAGGAGAAAAGATGCTACCGACTCGTGTGGGAATCACCGGGGTGACAGCATGTTGCCTGGTGTTGCTTTCCCACTGTTTTGCTCCTACAGGTAAGGATGTGAAGTCAATTGTATCATGCAAGATGCTTATGATGCGTATTTTTGGGGATGACTCCGGCTGAGTGCAGAGCGGGTTTTGCCCTTAGGATTCTCTGGTCTAAACGATCTGACATGGAATTTGACATCTTTAAATTACTTATAACATGACATAGTTGTCAATTGCCTATATTTCAGTGATCTTTTTATTTTATGTCTGACATGGAATTGCAAATGCAACTGTGCTCCTTACATAGAATAAATGGCTAAATTGACATTTTCTGAATTCATTTCTGTTTTGGTGCTTACAATACCAGTCGAATGTTCAATTAAACCAATGTTTATACCCTCGTGTCCTAGGCTGAACTAATAGTGGGTTTTAGTGCGCAGGAAGGGGGCATGTTCTTGACATTGAGAGTCAAGCGCTAACAGCTTTTCAAGACATTTTCCTTTTCAAAGGCGATTAAAGATGAACTTAACCTATAATTTTCGTTGACAATATGTTTATCTATAAAAGTTCAAATGTATCTATTTCGTCCGTATGAACGGAAGCTACGCTCGGGAAGTCGATTGGCTGTTCTTCAAATAGTATGTAGCCGCGAGCCAATCCGAATGAGAAATAGGCTCGTCACATCCGGTAGGTCCATATGTCAAAGCTGTCTGGTTTTACCTGTGGGCTTGACGTGCTGGAGGAAAAAGACGATTGTCACCGAGAAAGGGCGCGGCAAAAGGGCGTCTAGCCCAGCTTCTATACCGTGTGGCAAGAGGTTATTTAGCCCAGCTTCTGTGCCATGTATGGAGGAAATAGAACTTGGTTTTATTTTACACCTGAAGGATAGACTATTTTGCTACAAAATTCGGATTGTTGCAGACCTTCTTGATCACTAATTTTATAGCTTTTGTCATCAACAATGAAATGTAATAGGCTTATTAATAGATGCATGTTATGAGGATATGTTTATCACCTCAAGCAAAGTCTGCTTCCTTCTTTAGATGTCTTGATATGATAAAAATCCACCAACTTCCTTCCCCTTTACTTCTGTGGCCCCCAACCAGCTACCCACAGTAGGAACTAAACACACTATCACACAACTCACATGTCCATTAACTTATTTGCTAACATTATTACAATGTATTACATTGTATTGTATTGCAATGCATTAACAGCAGTCGAGGCAAATTCCTTATTGGTTTCAGTAGGTAGGCTAAGGGTGAACTTACCGGCCTCTAGGTTAATATTGTGTTGTGTATTAGTCTAGTTGTGGCTCCATTCTGCCACCCCGTTCTACTGTTATCCCTCAATCTTTAAGGTTGCATCCCAAATGGCAACATATTTCCTTTAAAGTGCACTACTTTTGACCAGAGCCCTATGGGACGATGCCATTTGCGATGCAGACTAACTCCTGCTCCCAGGGATTTGAAGATTAGAACTTCCATCCAATGTTTATAGTTCAAGGTATTCATTAATGTAGCGATTAAATCTGCTACAGTGTGTGTGTGTGTGTGTGTGTGTGGGGCCCCCAACAGTAGGTCAGCTGTTACTGTATGTGTGGGGCCCCAGCAATACTGTAGGTCTGCTATTACTGTATGTGTGGGGCCCCAGCAGTACTGTAGGTCTGCTGTTACTGTATGTGTGGGGCCCCAGCAGTACTGTAGGTCTGATATTACTGTATATGTGGGACCTCAGCAGTACTGTAGGTCTGCTGTTACTGTATATATGGGGCCCCAACAGTAGATCTGCCGTTACTGTATGTGTGGAGCCCCAACAGTAGGTCTGCCGTTACTGTATGTGTGGGGCCCCAACAGTAGGTCTGCCGTTACTGTATGTGTGGGGCCCCAGCAGTAGGTCTAGTGTTACTGTATGTGTGGGGCCCCAGCAGTAGGTCTGCTGTTACTGTATGTGTGGGGCGCCAGCAGTAGGTCTGCTGTTATTGTATGTGTGGGGCCCCAACAGTAGGTCTGCCGTTACTGTATGTGTGGGACCTCAGCAGTACTGTAGGTCTGCTGTTACTGTATATATGGGGAGCCCCAACAGTAGGTCTGCTATTACTGTATGTGTGGGGCCCCAGCAGTAGGTATGCTGTTACTGTATGTGTGGGGCCCCAGCAGTAGGTATGCTGTTACTGTATGTGTGGGGCCCCAGCAGTAGGTCCGCCGTTACTGTAAATGTGGGGCCCCAACAGTAGATCTGCCGTTACTGTATGTGTGGGGCCCCAGCAGTAGGTCTGCTGTTACTGTATATGTGGGGCCCCAACAGTAGGTCTGCCGTTACTGTATGTGTGGAGCCCCAACAGTAGGTCTGCTGTTACTGTATATGTGGGGCCCCAACAGTAGGTCTGCCGTTACTGTATGTGTGGAGCCCCAACAGTAGGTCTGCTGTTACTGTATGTGTGGGGCCCCAACAGTAGGTCTGCTGTTACTGTATATGTGGGGCCCCAACAGTAGGTCTGCCGTTACTGTATGTGTGGAGCCCCAACAGTAGGTCTGCCGTTACTGTATGTGTGGAGCCCCAACAGTAGGTCTGCTGTTACTGTATGTGTGGGGCCCCAACAGTAGGTCTGCTGTTACTGTATATGTGGGGCCCCAACAGTAGGTCTGCCGTTACTGTATGTGTGGAGCCCCAACAGTAGATCTGCCGTTACTGTATGTGTGGAGCCCCAACAGTAGGTATGCTGTTACTGTATGTGTGGAGCCCCAACAGTAGGTCTGCCGTTACTGTATGTGTGGAGCCCCAGCAGTAGGTCTGCTGTTACTGTATATGTGGGGCCCCAACAGTAGGTCTGCTGTTACTGTATGTGTGGAGCCCCAAGGGGCTGTATTAGTTGACACCATGGAGAATAATGGGAAAATCCCTGTAGAGTTGCATCAGTGGTTCTAGAATAGAATAGATTCTAGAATAATCCCCATATGAATCATGCAGCCCCAAGAGCATCTGATAGGCATCGCATGATGTACATTCTCCTAACACACCAGATCTCTCAATCAGTCACCAGTGGCATGCAAAAACACCCTTAATAACCTCACAATGAAGGTCCAAGTGGAATTGGATGAACTAGTATAAACCAAGTGCAGTTAGATTAACTAGTATAAACCAAGTGCAGTTAGATTAACTAGTATAAACCAAGTGCAGTTAGATTAACTAGTATAAGCCCAATGCAGTGGGATGAACGAGTTTAAACCAAAATTGCAGTTAGCTGAACTAGTACAGACTGAGTTCTGTTGGTTTAGCATCTTGACAGATGACCATCAGTGCACATGTCATCTAGTTCTAAATGAATCTGTGGCTATGGAAAGACCAAGCCCTGACCTTTGGCAAGATTTGTGTTTACATACAAACACTTTTCTCGCCGTGGGTGTGTGTTTGCCAAAACAAGCAGAAATGCATAGGCAAACTAACTTAAAAGAAACAAGCCTGTCACACACAATGACAAGGGCGTTGATGAGGACTCCAATATTAGCCTCACCTTTGACCTATATGGACCGTCCTCCTGTTGTCATCCAGTGTAGCCTTTCATACACTTCAACTAAAGCTGCAGAGACGGTTGGTGTTGCTGCTAAACAATAGTCTTTTCAGCTCTAGTTTTACATTGACATTCTAGTAATTTAGCAGACCCTCTTGTCCAGAGTGACTTACAGTTGGATTCATTCATCTTAAGATAGCTAGGTGGGACAACCACAAATCTCAGTCATAGTAAGTACGTTTTTCTTCAATAAAAGGAGCTATCAGCAAAGTCAGAGCTAGTAAGGCGGAGGAGTTACGTGTTGTTGGATTACTTAAGATACTCTTTGAAGAGGTAGGGTTTCAGATGGTTTTCTGAAGATGGGCGGGGACTCTGATGTCCTAGCTTCAGGGGGAAGATGGTTCCACCACTGGGGTGTTAGGACAGAGAAGAGCTTTGACTGGGCTGAGGGGGAGCTGCCCTCCTGTAGGGGTGGGAGGGCCAAGAGACCAGAGGTGGCAGAACGGAGTACTCGGGTTGGGGTGTAGGGTTTGCGCCTAGCCTGAAGGTAGGGAGGGGCAGTTCCTCTTGCTGCTCCGTAGGAAAGTACCATGGTCTTGTAGTGGATGCGAGCGTCGACTGGAAGCCAGTGTGGAGTGGACTGGAAGTCAGTGTGGAGTGGACTGGAAGCCAGTGTGGAGTGGACTGGAAGTCAGTGTGGAGTGGACTGGAAGCCAGTGTGGAGTGGACTGGAAGCCAGTGTGGAGTGGACTAGAAGCCAGTGTGGAGTGGACTAGAAGCCAGTGTGGAGTGGACTGGAAGCCAGTGTGGAGTGGACTAGAAGCCAGTGTGGAGTGGACTGGAAGCCAGTGTGGAGTGGACTAGAAGCCAGTGTGGAGTGGACTGGAAGCCAGTGTGGAGTGGACTGGAAGCCAGTGTGGAGTGGACTGGAAGCCAGTGTGGAGTGGACTGGAAGCCAGTGTGGAGTGTGCGGAGGAGAAGGGGTGACATGGGAGAACTTGAGAAGGTTGAACACCAGGCAGGCTGCAGCTTTCCAGTTCAAATATATAACAGGTTACATGGAGGACATTTGGGGCTATTGGAAAGTCCATTGCAGACTAGGGGCTGGTGTTTAGTGAGCACGTTCTTTCTCTTCCATCTGTAGCATCAGTGTTGAAGGACCTTACATGGTCAAGTTGTCATCAAGCAGGCAGGCAGTGTTTATTAATAGAACCTGATGGAGATTGGGAGGTGGGGACTCTCTATAAAATGTTTCTCACTCTCTTTTTCTCTCTCTCTCTTTTCTCCCGCTCTCTCTTTCTGTCCCTCTAACTTCCTCTCTTTTTCTCTCTCCTTCACTGTCTCTTTCTATCTCTCTCGCTCTGCCTCTCCTCGCTCAGCAGCACGGCTAGATCAAGGTGATTTCCGTTGTATGTAGGCAGCCATATGAAGGTCTATTCAGGTCGTGGTGTAACTTGGTCATGATGCTAACCTTTTGAAGACAGTAGGCGTACATTACAAGAAGTGAGCACAGTCTGTCTGCCAATAGGGCTTCCTGTATTTAACAGTGAGCCAGCAGCAGTGGATAGGTCCTTACAGGAAATTGGCCGCATCCAACAAGCACCTAACTACATTAAGGCCCTGTCCGGATGGCAGCTGTGGTCAGCTGTGTGTCTCTGCTAAAGGTGTGCGGGTCAGCTGTTTATTCACCAACACCCGCCCGCAATTGCTAATAAGCCATCCACAACCGCCAGATCCATTGTAATTCTGAGGCCCACACCCAACCCTAACCCACACAAAATGGAAAATGCCCTATAAGCTACAGTCAAAGACGGCAGAAGATTTTTTGACATCAGTTTGACCAGTTGTAAGGAAAAAGAAAGCTGTGAAAACGACCGGACCCAACGTGTTTCTGATAAAATGTGCATCGAAGCCCAACTGAAATCTTATGTCGTTCAAATCAAATCAAAGTTTATTTGTCACGTGCGCCGAATACAACAGATGTAGACCTTACAGTGAAATTCTAACTTACAGGCTCTAACCAACAGTGCAAAAAAGGTATTAGGTGAACAATGGGTAGATGAAGAAATAAAACAACAGTAAAAAGACAGTGAAAAACAGTGGCGAGGCTATAAAAGTAGCGAGGCTACATACAGTGGCGAGGCTATAAAAGTAGCGAGGCTACATACAGTGGCGAGGCTATAAAAGTAGCGAGGCTACATACAGTAGTGAGGCTATAAAAGTAGCGAGGCTACATACAGACACCGGTTAGTCAGGCTGATTGAGGTAGTATGTACATGTAGAAATGGTTAAAGTGACTATGCATATATGATGAACAGAGAGTAACAGTAGCATAAAAGAGGGGTTGGCGGGTGGCAGGACACAATGCAGATAGACAGCCCGGTTAGCCAATGTGCGGGAGCACTGGTTAGTCGGGCCAATTGAGGTAGTATGTACATATGTACATGAATGTATAGTTAAAGTGACTGTGCATATATGATAAACAGAGAGTAGCAGCAGTGTAAAGGAGGGGGGGCCACACAATGCAAATAGTCTGGGTAGCCATTTGATTACCTGTTCAGGAGTCAAAAAAGATTGAAATACTATCAGATTGTATGATAAGGACAGCACCTCTACAGACGGTATCTAACGGAGCAATGCATTCTCAACAAATCATATGTCTCCACTCCTGTTCCCAAGTCTAAGTTTAGCCTACATTTGGTTTATAATTTACCTGCAAGAAAGGCTACATTCTGCAGGAGTTATTATTAAGGCTGTGTGAGAGGTTATAGACCTACAGTCAGTGTCCAGATTTCAGTTTCCATTTAACCCATCTGAACAGTAGGCTACAGTTCCCTTGACATAGGCCTATTTTAAGTCCCGTCTTGTGACGGTCGAATGTGTATAGTGTCTCACAATCACACAGAACATAGCCAGCGCTGCTATCCTCCTCAAGAAGCCCAAGAAGCCTGTTGATAGAAATTGCACTAGAATTATACATTGGATATTTTGAAGGTATTGTTTCTCTTTATTTAACCTGCCTGCCACACACATCCTCCAATATTTAATGACCATGAACCCGTCTGCCCCGCGGATATAACTGTAGGACTGCGGGTTATGAGTCAACCCCCTCATCACTAGTCTCTGCCTCGCTCTGTCTATTTGTCTCTGCCTCGCTCTGTCTATTAGTCTCTGCCTCGCTCTGTCTATTAGTCTCTGCCTCGCTCTGTCTATTAGTCTCTGCCTCGCTCTGTCTATTAGTCTCTGCCTCGCTCTGTCTATTAGTCTCTGCCTCGCTCTGTCTATTAGTCTCTGCCTCGCTCTGTCTATTAGTCTCTGCCTCGCTCTGTCTATTAGTCTCTGCCTCGCTCTGTCTATTAGTCTCTGCCTCGCTCTGTCTATTTGTCTCTGCCTCGCTCTGTCTATTAGTCTCTGCCTCGCTCTGTCTATTAGTCTCTGCCTCGCTCTGTCTATTAGTCTCTGCCTCGCTCTGTCTATTAGTCTCTGCCTCGCTCTGTCTATTAGTCTCTGCCTCGCTCTGTCTATTAGTCTCTGCCTCGCTCTGTCTATTAGTCTCTGCCTCGCTCTGTCTATTAGTCTCTGCCTCGCTCTGTCTATTAGTCTCTGCCTCGCTCTGTCTATTAGTCTCTGCCTCGCTCTGTCTATTTGTCTCTGCCTCGCTCTGTCTATTTGTCTCTGCCTCACTCTGTCTATTTGTCTCTGCCTCGCTCCGTCTATTTGTCTCTCCCTCTCCTCCCCCGTGGGTCAAATTGTGTGGGGATGGCATCAGGCATAGGAAGGAGAATGCAAATCAGGTGACTTGCCGGTAATTCCATTTGCAAGACAGACATGCGTGCGGGCGGACAGACATGCAGGCGGGCGGACAGACATGCAGGCAGGCAGGCAGGCAGAGACACCTAAGAATGTGCTGATTGGTGAATAAGGAAGGTTGCTTATAATGGCTTTTTGGTTCTTAGAATCTGCGATTATTATGCAACAGTTTACAGGCTGCATGCAGAGCTAGTTTGAATGTGATCTGTTGTAACTAATGAAAAGTACCCTGCTGGTAAAACTGTGTAGATTTGTTAAAGTAACGTTAAACTCGAAATACAACAGGATTTCCCCACTCACTTTGTCTGAAGTCGATTCCCCAAGACAATTATTTTCTGGAGTAATTGTGAAGAAAACCAATGCAATACAATACAACTATTATCCCTCAAGGAAACACGTCAGAGAAATCACCCCATATTTGTTATCTTGATTTAGTTTAGTCACAACCTCAAAGACAAATGAAATGCCCATATGGTGACTCACTGCACTTACAGTAACCGTACAGACAGTAGGCGGACTGCGTTAAGTGGGCCCATAAGGAAGTTAAGTAGACAGGAACCAAACTTCTATTTTATGATTGTTTGTTTAATAATAATTAACTGTAACCTGAACAGTGTGCCACAAACAAACTTCCTCCATCTTCTGTGCTTAGTTACTACGCCAAGTGGATGGCTTAGTTATCGACCAATGATGCGCACGACACGCCCACAAATACACTCTGACGTCACGACACGCCCACAAATACACTCTGACGTCACGACACGCCCACAAATACACTCTGACGTCACGACACGCCCACAAATACACTCTGACGTCACGACACGCCCACAAATACACTCTGACGTCACGACACGCACACAAATACACTCTGACGTCACGACACGCACACAAATACACTGACATCACGACACGCACACAAATACACTCTGACATCACGACACGCCCACAAATACACTCTGACGTCACGACACGCACACAACTACACTCTGACGTCACGACACGCCCACAAATACACTCTGACGTCACGACACGCCCACAAATACACTCTGACGTCACGACACGCACACAAATACACTCTGACGTCACGACACTCACACAAATACACTCTGACGTCACGACACGCACACAAATACACTCTGACATCACGACACGCACACAAATACACTCTGACGTCACGACACGCCCACAAATACACTCTGACATCACGACACGCCCACAAATACACTCTGACGTCACGACACGCACACAAATACACTCTGACGTCACGACACGCACACAAATACACTCTGACGTCACGACACGCCCACAAATACACTCTGACGTCACGACACGCCCACAAATACACTCTGACATCACGACACGCCCACAAATACACTCTGACGGCACGACACTCCCACACTGGGAGAGAGGGCCATGTATAGCTAAGGCGTGGCCCAACCTTTCCAGCCAGATGGTTTTGGGTTCAAACGTAAGCTAGACTTGGCCTCTGTCGTTGATAACGTCTCACATTCAAAGCTAGTCAATGGAAAGAGGTTTCCATTCAGAACTGCTGGGCTTCTTTTTATTTTTTTTTAAGATAAATGACTTACAACATCCTGGGAAAATAACTCTCACCCACTGCATTTCAATTAGAGACTAAGTTGAATACAGTACAAGTCCTCTATTACCCAATGTATATCTAATCGTATAGGCTACAAAGAGAGAGTGCAGTACAGTATCTTGGGAAGGGAGATTTGTGACCCAGAGAGAGAATAGTAGACATAGTTGTGACGTACAGTCTAACATACTGTACACACAGATGCCTTTTGAGTGAGTACAGTGGGCTATGCTGCTGGAGGTTGAGCGTCTTGTGACCTAGACAGAGAATGGTAGAGAGAACACAGTATGCAACTTGAGAGGCTTGTGACCCATTTGTAGATGATGGGACAGAAGATTAGCAGGAGAAAAAATTAAAACACAGACAGAGAAATAGGGGAGAGAGGAGAGGGGAGAGACAGAGAGAGAGAAAGGGGGAGGGGAGACAGAGAGGATCATGGAAAGAGAGGCAGAGTGCGTGTCGGGGCCAAGTAACGTCTCCGTTTTCACTTGAGAGTATAAGTCTCAGGGCGGGCTAACAGTCAGCCGGCCTCGTAAATGTATCACCACTCTCTCCAAGAACAGCTGGAATAGGATGGGGGGGAAACTATTCCTGGAACCTCCACATCTGGTAGTGTGTGTGTGTGTGTGGGGGAACCGTGTGTGTGGGACTGTGTGTGTGTGTGGGACTGTGTGTGTGTGTGGGACTGTGTGTGTGTGTTTGTGTGTGGGACTGTGTGTGTGTGTGTGTGTGTGTGAGGGACTGTGTGTGTGTGTGGGGGGGGACTGTGTGTGTGTGGGACTGTGTGTGTGTTGGGTTCACTGGAAACAGCCACAGTCTTGGCGGTTACAGTGCCTCTGTAATTAAGCATTTGAGGCGAGGGGTTCAGCAGTCGTTTTTTCCCATGAAAAGCCCTGATTGATCAAGTCAGGCCAACATTTCTCAATACAAGATCGTCTTATGATATTACAGTCCCACATCTCTACAGGAAGATGTGAGCATTGGTGACATCACATGCCAATAGACGGAGCAAGCAACCTCTATCTTCTGAATCTACTTCACTAACTCTCTGTGTAGCAACCGACTTTACGACTTGAGTCATGCTGGTGTAGCCGCGGTTACTACTACAAGTGTCAACATTTGACAGCTTGAGTTCAGAAGATTCCTGGTGTTGTGTCCGGTTGTGCCCCACCTCCCCCTGTTGCTCTCACTAGTGCTCTTGTTATGAGTATTTTGAGGAATGTTCCTCAAGGGCCAATCAGCAGCGGGTGGTGTGATTATGACTCCTCCCCCCTTCCATTGTCTTAAAGAGACAGCCTCAGGCTCTGACTCATACTCTGTTGCCTCAGGCACAGTGGAATTTGACAGTGGAGGGAGATAATCTGATTTAGTGACCGAGACCTTGCAGAATATTGAAGGCTCCATGCTAGCTTTACCTGATGGCTCTCACTTCCTTGTTGAAGACAACTTCACTTTGATTGGTCAGATGAGTTCAATGAGGTTGTGACCTCAGCAACCCAAAATAAACTGGTCCGTTTTGGGGTTAAATCTCATTTCACTGCTGAATAGGCTAGTCAAACAGTAACGTGGTATTCATTCATAGGCCTACTGGCAGAAACTATAAGTGAGGAAAAAAATGTATTTCCTTGCTCAAGTCTGTACAGTAGGTCTATAAGTTGTTTAACTTTCCCTTACCGGATGCTGTATATGTGGGCCAATGGTGTGTGAGTTGACACTTGTGTGTGTTCTGTTTCGGCAACATCTTGTCCTGCACTAATTTCCTTCATTTGAAGGTTTACATGAGAAACGCACAAACAGTAGTTGCCAAGCAACAGTCTTGAGTGCATAACAAAATGGCCGTCAAGTTCTCACTGTCTGCTGAAAGACCATGAGATACAGTAGCTCCAGTGTGTGAACGATAAGAGATATAAGTCTCTCCCATGGGGAAACTCCTTCACTTCCTGTTTAGAAATGCTCCATATTGTAGTCTTTTTTTTACCTCATATCCTGTTCCTTTATCTTTGGACTCTCACTACTGTAGTTCTTATCACACATAATTGCTGGTCCCAGAGGGGCACTACAAAACATTGTAGAGGATGTGTTCTTCTCACCAACAACTAGATATAATCCCAATCTTAATGGCCGTCAGATGACTGCCCTCTGTTGTCAGCGAGCGTTGTTGAACATGAACTAACCGAGGGAAGTTACTTAGTTAAATGTTAGTTAACATTCGTCACTACTACAGACCTATTCTATCCTCTGCGTGAGCCTAATGTTACGTGGTACTAGTGTCGCATGACAGAAAATATGTATAATTAATTATTGCCCTGTATTGTAAAAAGTTACTGAATCTGTATCAAATACACTCTGTTAAACTGTCTACCTTGTATATTATATTTGTACTACCTTGTGTATATTTTAGGCCGACATTGTAAATAAGAATTTGTTCTTGACTGACTTGCCTAGTTAAATAAAGGTTAAATAAATAAAACCATTTTTGTTTTTTAAATTACACTAGTATAGATCTATAAAAGATGAAATGTGTCCTGTCTGTCAATCATTTACAGTTATCCTGGGTTTTTCTTCCCCTAGATGCTGCGTATACATGTGGGACAAGTCAGTTCAGGTGTGGCAACGGGAAATGTATCACCAGCCGGTGGGTGTGTGACGGAGGTGATGACTGTGGTGACGGAACTGACGAGCTGCCAGCCGCCTGCGGTGAGTAACTGACTCTTCCTCCTCTTTTACTCTTCTTCTCTCTCCTCTTTCTTTTCATACTCTTCTTCCTCATCCTTCGTCCTCTTCTTCCTCATCCTCGTCCTCCTCCTCTTCAGATAAGATAGAACTGCTAAGATGTGTCACACAGACTCTAATGTCTCTATCTGTTCATGTCTCTCTATGTCTCCAGAGGCTAAGACCTGCCTGCCCACTGAGTTCAGCTGCGGAGGCCCACTGAACAAGTGTATCTCCAGAACGTGGCACTGTGATGGCAAAGCTGACTGTGACAATGGAGCTGATGAGAAGAGCTGTGGTAAGATAACAGTACGGATGTAGGATCTTAATTTGATCACCCTGTTGCAGGAGAACTTTCCTGCAACGCAGAACATTTAACATTTGTAGTGTGTTTGAAGTTTAAGAAGGCTTATGAAGTTCGTAAATTTCCACTTTGAAATTTGACTCAAAATGTCCATTAATTATAATCCACGTAATAATTCACATTTCCGGTTGCTGCAGGATTATTTTCCTTCTGAAGCAAACTGTCTCAAATTAAGATCCTACATATTTACATTCACTAGTCTAGTCCAATAGTGTATATGCTGTAGCCAACTCTTCTATCGTTGTCATTACACTGCAGTCATCACCATACTGAAGAAAACTGTTCTGAACACTGATTACCTCTGTAGTTAGTGCATGATGATGTGATAAGACTCCAGTTTGTAATCACTAACTGGTACTATCACCACATGACTCTGGTCCTTGTGTCTACTCTGCACCCATTGAACCCTTATACAAAAACCTCTTATTCTTTTAGTGACAACCACATTATTTACAGATATAATAACATCCTAAAGGCACAATAGAGTACAAATACTGTCACCCAGTCCCAAACCTTCCATATCCCTAACCCTCCAGCCCTCGCTCTCCCTTCCTCTCTCCAGCCGCAAAGAACTGTACCGACAACGAGTTCCGCTGCTCCAACGGTCAGTGCATCGCCGTCTCCTTCGTGTGCGACAAGGACAACGACTGTTCCGATGGTTCTGACGAGACTTCCTGTCCCACCGCCACCTGCGGTCCCAACGCCTTCCAGTGTAACAACACTGTGTGTGTCCCGCGTCTCTGGGCCTGCGACGGTGACGCCGATTGTGCCGACGGTTCAGACGAGTGGCCCCAGAACTGTGGCGGGAGGGACACCAAACCGACAACAAAGCCCTGTGGGCCACATGAATTCCACTGTGGGAGTGGGGAGTGTATCCATAGGAGTTGGAGCTGTGATGGAGGCAAGGACTGTCAGGATAATTCAGATGAAACCAACTGCAGTGAGTGGAAGGGTTTTTGACAATATTCAACTCTGCTTCTGTCCTTTCTCTCTGAATTTTTTTTTTTTCAAAGACAGAAATATGCTTATTTAGTTAAGCGTTTACAAAAACAAATGTTCATCTTCCAATATATACTGTATGAACAGATACTATACTGTATGAACAGATACTATACTGTATAAACAGATACTAAACTAAGGGACTCCTAAGAGAAAATCCCAATCACTCTTTCTTTATCTGTCCATCTGTCTTGTTGTATTGTTTATCTAACCTCTCTCTCTCTCTCTGTCTCTCTCTCTCTCTCTCGGTAGGTCGGCCCACTTGCCAGCCAGATGAGTTTCAGTGTAATGATGGCTCCTGTATCCATGGTAGCCGTCAGTGTGACCGCCAGTTTGACTGCAGGGATCTGAGTGATGAGATTGACTGCAAGAGCGGTGAGGCTCAGCCCTAATGGACACACACACACACACACACACACACACACTCTCCCTATAGCTGTACTATATGTCTAATAATATTCTCTTCTTTCTTATTCTCCCCCCAGTGGATGCGTGTGAGGGCCCGAATAACTTCAGGTGTAAGAGTGGGGAGTGCATCACCGTGGACAAGGTGTGCAACAGGCAGAAAGACTGCCGAGACATGTCCGACGAACCTATCAGAGAGTGTGGTGAGTTGGAACCGTAGAGATATTCTGTGTCCCAAATGGCACCCTAATCCCTGTTTCGCCCACTACTTTTGACCCTGGGCCCATAGGGAACTCCCTTTACACCCACATACCATTCAGTGGAAAACAGAGGAGAGAGACCACATCCCAGCTAGGGAAATATGATGGAGACAGCTAGCCAAGTGGTTCAGGCCAGTCTGGTCTGGCCAAACTAGTTAGTGGTTGTAAAGAGTGAGGTGACTGGTTTAGTCTTGCCTAAGGGAAAAGGCTGTCATCATGGACATTGAGGATGATGGTTGTTCCTTATAGTTTTCTAGATAGATATATTTCTTCTAACTGATTTCCGGTCTGATTCTGCAGGCAACAACGAGTGTTTGACCATTAACGGCGGTTGCTCTCACACCTGTACCGACCTGAAGATTGGCTTCAATTGCTCCTGTCCTGCTGGGTACAGTCTGGGGAAGGACAACAGGAAATGTGAAGGTGTGTGGAAATAAATGTTAATATGGCACTGAGGCTCTGAACTCAGATCAGAAGATTGCAATGACTGAGCTCTAAGTCACTATAGTGACGAGTGCCGGATAAGATGGCAGGACATTGGATTTGGATCAAATCACACTATGAATTGCCACAGCTGACCCCTGACCCTATCTTCTGACCTCTAACCCTGTTTTCCTCCTCCTGTAGACATTGATGAGTGTGCTGACCCAGACACCTGTACCCAGATCTGTGTGAACATCCTGGGAAGTTACAAGTGTGAGTGTGAGGAGGGCTATGAACTGGACCCCAAGACCAAGACCTGCAAGGCTGCCACAGGTACGTGTGAGATGGAGGGACACACTAGCTAAGCTACATTCCGACAGCCACCCCAGCATACCACTTAGAATGGATGCTTGACAGATTGCTTGCTAGTGTGGATATATGAACAGAGCCTTGGGAGCAATTCTGATATAGTCTGAACAAATTAAAGCAAAGAAGAGGTTTCGGTAGCTTCTCTGAGGCCTCATTATTAAACAACTTTCTAAATGAGATGTAAGTAAAGTGGCAGATTTGAGGCCCACTTTTTTTTACTGGAAACGACAACTTTTTAAATGTGATGTAAACAGTTAGGTAAAGTGTCAGACTTAAGGTCGAAATCTAAAACTTTCTAAATCTAATTGTATGTCTTCCAGGTACTGTCCCCTACCTGTTGTTCACCAACCGCCACGAGGTGAGGAAGATGACTCTGGACCGTAGCGAGTACGTCCCTCTCATCCCCAGACTAAAGAACGTGGTGGCCCTGGACATGGACATGCCTGGACACAAGATCTTCTGGTCTGACCTGTACCACAGGAAGATCTACAGGTGAGGACCTGCTGGGGGAAGGTGTGTGTGTGTGTGTGTGTGTGTGTGTGTGTGTGTAAACAGACAATATACAGTATTTGTTAGTTAACAAACATCTATTTTGTCCTGCACCCTTCCCCAGCGCCGACATGAACTTGGCAGGGAACTCCTCCCACCACAACGTGGTGATTGACAGCCAGATGGAGGCGCCGGAGTGCCTGGCCGTCGACTGGATTCACGGTAACATCTATTGGACGGACAGTGTGCTCCAGACCATCTCCGTGGCAACCACGGACGGAACACGGCGAAAGACACTGATCAGCGAAGGACTGGAGAAACCAAGAAGCATCGTGGTGAACCCAGCCAATAAGTAAGAAACTTGGGATTTGATTGATTGATTTTATTAACCTTGTTTGGGTCATAGCCTACTGATCTGTTTATCAGTATCATGCTCAATAGGGCGTTGACTGCCAGGAAAACCAAAAAGATAAATCTTCGACAGGATTCTTTTGTTGTCGAACATATTGGAATAATTGAATGAGTGAGGATCTCTTTCGCAACAAGAAACATGGCAGAAGCTCAACGTGTCCGTGTGTGTGTGTGTGTGTGATTTTCTCTAAAGACCTCCAGATGTTGTGCTGAAGTGTGTTCGAGGTAGGAGTTTTGACTGACGGTACTGTGTCTGTTTCCAGCTTCATGTACTGGACTGACTGGGGCGACGAGGCCAAGATCGAGAAGAGTGGGCTGAACGGAGCCGACCGCGTCGCCTTGGTAACGGACAACATCAAGTGGCCTAACGGCATCACTCTTGGTAAGAAGAGTCCACTGATTGGACACTGCAATATAGTGATGTGTGATTGGGCACATTGTAATTTGCTGTCTCGCGTGATTCTTATACTCGTATACAGAACAGTTGAGATGTTGTGATGTGTTATTGTTGGAAGTTCTATCATTCTGTAGGTGTACATTATTTACATTCAAATAATCTGCCTCGTTATCAGGCGTGGAAGCATTGTTTATAAGTGAATGATTATACAGTTGGATTTCTCTAACGCTCCCTGCCTCTGGAACAGACATGGTTAACCAGCGTCTGTACTGGGTGGACTCTAAGATGCACACCCTCTCCAGCATCGGCGTAAACGGAGAAGGACGACACACACTCATCTACAACGAGGACAAGCTGGCTCACCCCCTCTCTCTCGCCGTCTTCGAGGTAAATAGTGATGGAATGTGGACATTAAGGTCTCCCTAACCTGAGTTCCATCTGGAGTATAGTTATGGACAGGTCCTAGAGGAATTGTAGGAAGGGAAAGGGAGACTTAACTGAACCAGTAGAGTCCAGTCCATGTGGGCAATGGTTACAATCCAACCTCAGAACCTCCTCTAGATCCCTGGGTCGAGCACCATGGCCTCTACCCTGGCTGTGGCCCCAGAACCTCCTTTAGGTCCCTGGGTCGAGCACCATGGTCTCGCCCCTCTACCCTGACTGTGGCCCCAGAACCTCTTTTAGGTCCCTGGGTCGAGCACCATGGTCTCCCCCCTCCAGCCCACACCAACCTGGCTGTGGTAGCTTTAATTAAAGGGGATTTCCAGGTTGAGTCTTATACACCAGCCCGGTTCATGAGTTTAGCCATGCAGCTAGCCAGCTTTAGCTGTATTACAGAAATCCATCCATGTAGCTGCTGAATGGAGACCAAACTGATCTTACAGTATCCAGGTCATAGGAGGTTAATAAGCCCCATATCTGAAACTGTTGGTTTCCACCAGATACATTAAGTCTTTGTTTGTGGATGGATTTGTAAGTACGCTATGTACTGACTATGATATGCTATGTACTGACTATGTACAGTTGGTTAACATTAAGTACTGTATGTACTGACTATGTACAGTTGGTTAACTTTGTGTACAGTATGTACTGACTATGTACAGTTGGTTAACTTTGTAAGTACTGTATGTACTGACTATGTACAGTTGGTTAACTTTGTACTGTATGTACTGACTATGTACTGACAATGTACAGTTGGTTAACTTTAAGTACTGTATGTACTGACTATGCACTGACTATGTACAGTTGGTTAACTTTAAGTACTGTATGTACTAACTATGTACTGACTATGTACAGTTGGTTAACTTTAAGTACTGTATGTACTGACTATGCACTGACTATGTACAGTTGGTTAACTTTAAGTACTGTATGTACTGACTATGTACAGTTGGTTAACATTAAGTACTGTATGTACTGACTATGCACTGACTATGTACAGTTGGTTAACTTTAAGTACTGTATGTACTGACTATGGACAGTTGGTTAACATTAAGTACTGTATGTACTGACTATGTACTGACTATGTACAGTTGGTTAACATTAAGTACTGTATGTACTGACTATGTACAGTTGGTTAACATTAAGTACTGTATGTACTGACTATGTACAGTTGGTTAACATTAAGTACTGTATGTACTGACTATGTACTGACTATGTACATTTGGTTAACATTAAGTACTGTATGTACTGACTATGTACAGTTGGTTAACATTAAGTACTGTATGTACTGACTATGTACTGACTATGTACAGTTGGTTAACATTAAGTACTGTATGTACTGACTATGTACAGTTGGTTAACATTAAGTACTGTATGTACTGACTATGTACTGACTATGTACTGACTATGTACAGTTGGTTAACATTAAGTACTGTATGTACTGACTATGTACTGACTATGTACAGTTGGTTAACCTAGTTTTTCTTCCTGTCTCTCTTTTTTTCTGGTTTCTCTCATTTGTTTCACAGGAGAAAGTATTCTGGACCGACATGGGCGACAGAGCGGTCATGAGCGCCAACCGCCTGACAGGAAATGACATCACTGTACTGGCGGAGGACCTGATGCAGCCAGAGGACATCATTGTATACCACAACCTCAAGCAGCCCATCGGTATGGCAACGCACGCTTTTTAAAAACATAACAAATCTTACATGAATAACTGTAATTAACTTTAAAAGCTGAATCAGGTGGTCTAACACTCACTCTCACGCTTCTCTCTCTCTCTCCTATAGGAAAGAACTGGTGCACAGAGAAAAACTTGGTGAATGGAGGTTGTGAGTTCCTATGTCTACCTGCTCCCCAGATCAACCAACACTCCCCCAAATACACCTGTGCCTGTCCTGATCACATGACCCTCGGCCTGGACATGAGGAAGTGTGTGGCAGGTATGTGTTTTCCTCTGTCGAACCCTATGGAACTTTAGAGGAGAAGGTGCAACTACTGCCTTTTATACCCCTTTCCTGCAGTCAAATGACCAGATCGCCCACCTCATAAGTGGAATGTTATTCATATTTTCATCATTAAAATCTGTTTAAGACCAAATATTTTGTAGTTAAAAGCTAGTTCAAAAGCCAGTGGATGTCAAAGTGTTAGTGTTTATCCTCATACTCACTGTTCATGGTCATTGAACCTTTTCTCAAACTAACTGACACGTTCTTGTGTGTCTAACCTTTGGTGACCTTTAACCCCGTCTCTTATCTCAACAGCTCCAACAACTACCGCTCCCTCCACCACTCCCAAAATTGCAGCTCCCATCCCTACCAGGGCCCCAACCAAACAGCCAGCTGGCCCCACTTCCACCACAACTACAACTACCACAACTACCTCCTCCGCCCGCCGGGTCCAGCCTCAGGACCCTGATAGGTCCGCGACCACTCACAGTCCACAGGAAACTGCGGTCACAGGTCAAAGTGGCTATGTTGCCATGCCCAAAGTAGCTGAGGCATCACACCATACTGTGCTCTACATTGTCTTACCTATCAGTGAGTATTTTACCTTGTAGTATCAGCATAATGTCTAGTGCACTGATAAATACAGTAGTACTGTAGTAACCTACTCTCTGTTTATGTATTGACTTACGTGTTGATATACACTGAGTGTACAAAACATTAGGAACACCTGCTCTTTCCATGAGACTGACCAGGTGAACGCTATGATCCCTTATTGATGTTGTGTGTTAAATCCACTTCAATCAGTGTAGATGAAGGGGAGGAGACAAGCCTTGAGACATTTGAGACATGGATTGTCTACGTGTGCCATTCAGAGGGTGAATGGGCAAGACAAATGTTTAAGTGCTTTGAACGGGGTATGGTAGTAGGTGCCAGGTGCACCGGTTTGAGTGTGTCAAGAACTGCAACGCTGCTGGGTTTTTGACTCTCAACCGTTTTCCATGTGTATTAAGAATGATCCACTAACCAAAGGACATCCAGCCAACTTGACACAACTGTGGGAAGCATTAGAGTCAACATGGGCCAGCCTCCCTGTGGAACGCTTTCGACACCTTGTAGGGTCAATGCCCGACAAATTGAGGCTGTTCTGAGGGCAAAGGGGGGTGTAACTCAATATTAGGAAGGTGTTTCTAATGTTTTGTACACTCAGTAAAACACATATCATTGTAAAAGTTAAACTGGCTTTACCTACCATACTTTATCAACAACAACAATTACAACAACAAGAACTGAACTTTGACCCACTATCTCCTCTCTCCAGTGATGATGTGCCTGGTGCTGTTTGGTGCAGTGTTACTATGGAGACACTGGAGGCTGAAGAACACCAACACCATCCACTTTGACAACCCCGTGTACCAGAAGACCACAGAGGACGAGTTGCACATCTGTAGAAACCACAGCCAGGACGGATACACCTACCCACAGGTACTGTCACCTAGCAACCCACCAAGCAACCCAGTCACTGTCTTATTACTTATGTAGACTACACGTGTCACCAGGGTTAGAGTTCATTCCATTTAAATGCTCATACTGTGTTAAGATCAATTCCATTTCGATTAAGTGAAATAATGGGATGAATTGCCCATTGTTTTCCTATGTGGAGTTGCAATCCACTTGACCCCAATCCTGCAGGTGTTCTGCAGTGGCTAATAGAAAGCATGTGACCGTTGATTATGGTATAACCTATGAAATACTGCATGTAGTGGTTTTCAGTGTTGTGTGACTTTGTGTTTATGGTTATTTTCTGTCTCCCCTCACAGAGACAGATGGTGAGCCTGGAAGAAGACCTGGCATGACTAGTAGAAGAAGAAGAACAAGTGGATATGAAGAATTGTATTTAAAAAGAGATTTTTTGTTTGAAAAAGTGACAAACATAAACCGATGGAGGTCATTTTAACCCTAATGCTACTGACACGTCCTTTCCAATCCTATGATGATGACCTCATCTCGATGACCTAAGTTCCTGGCTTCCTGTTCCGAAGATTCCGTTCCGACCTCAACACTGTGCTGCCATCCAAGACGAAGAAGAAGGAAAAAAGAAACTCAGAAAGAATAACTTGGTTGCCATGGAAACCCACCCCCCCAAAAAAAGGAATGGAAGAAGAAGAAACATATACAAACGGAATCACACAAAAAATGACTTGGTAGCGTTGTGGTCTCGAACACAACCCTGAAGAGAAAAAAACATCTGGGGGCCATTTTGTCAAACATCGGAAGGACTTGAAAATGAAAGACACAGTAAATGCACAGTTGGACTGTAGTCGTCCGTTCTTTCATAATGTAAGAGTTCTTACCTAGGTGGCCTGGTCCCAAATGTATGTATTTTAGGCTAACTCCTCGTCAGAGAGAAGAATAAATGTCTAAGCACATAATGTACAGATTTGGTACCAGGCCAGGTCCTGGACCTCGGCTCTTTGACACAAGGAAGTTCAAAATGACAACCATCTAACACAGCTTCAACTTTGTTTGTTTTTGTTACATATCACTTAGCAGCTCTTTTGTAAATGAGTGTACATTTGGCTACTTACTGTAAAATAGGCAAACTTTTGTTCTAATGTTGCATAAGATTGTGCATAGCACTGTACAGAAGACGTCCTACACTTCCAACCCATTTGATTCTTGAGTTCAGTTTGATCCCACTTCCTTTGTCAGCCTGACGAAAGCACTAGAAAACACAATTAGCACGACATGAAGGATGTGTTGAAGATTGTGGGTTTAAAACAGGCTGCAGTCAAAAAGCTGTCTTGTCATATCTTTTGAAGGTCGAAAAATGGTACCTAGTTTGTATGTTTATGGTGTACTTAACAATGGACATTGAGACCTCTGGATGGCCTTACCATCTGACATTGACACATGCACGTGCCTAGTCACTTAGCACCAAACATCACCACATCTTAAAGTGGAGACTTTCCCAGGGGAGACATTGAACTATGGTGTGACACTACTCTGAGCTGAAACGTGTGAGTTGTCGGCCCTACTCTGAGCTGAAACGTGAGTTGTCGGCCCTACTCTGAGCTGAAACGTGTGAGTTGTCGGCCCTACTCTGAGCTGAAACGTGTGAGTTGTTGGCCCTACTCTGAGGTGAAACTTTTGAGTTGTCATTGGTCTCTTTACATATTGGAGCCTTTGCCATCATCAATGCAAGCATTTCTATACTCACTCCACTAATGTGTGTAATGTCTAGTGACGTACATGTTCTTACGGTATGTGGTATACAGTGTCTAGAAGAGCCCAAATGCCTTATGACCTCCTTTCACTACAGTCAACTATAGCTGACATGATAGTTCTCTTGCCTTGGCACGTGCAGCAGACATTGTCTCTTGGTAAATATGATCTTATAGCCCCTGTCAACTGTTGCCTTAGACAAGTTAGTGAGTTGAGTTGTTGCCTTATTGCCTTCTATCTGGTTATGGCTTTACACGCCTTGTGCATTTTCGATATATTCCAATTGCAGTGCATCAACAAGTTACATCCAAATCAATAAATCGATGAGCATTGTTTTTGTGGCCAATTTTAAAGATGGCAGCTGAAGGCTAGTTGAAGGCCAGCAGCTGAAGGCTAGTTGAAGACCAGCAGCTGAAGGCTAGTTGAAGGCCAGCAGCTGAAGGCTAGTTGAAGGCCAGCAGCTGAAGGCTAGTTGAAGGCCAGCAGCTGAAGGCTAGTTGAAGGCCAGCAGCTGAAGGCTAGTTGAAGGCCAGCAGCTAAAGGCTAGTTGAAGTCCAGCAGCTGAAGGCTAGTTGAAGTCCAGCAGCTGAAGGCTAGTTGAAGTCCAGCAGCTGAAGGCTAGTTGAAGTCCAGCAGCTGAAGGCTAGTTGAAGTCCAGCAGCTGAATGCTAGTTGAAGACCAGCAGTTGAAGGCCAGCAGCTGAAGGCTAGTTGAAGGCCAGCAGCTGAAGGCTAGTTGAAGGCCAGCAGCTGAAGGCTAGTTGAAGACCAGCAGCTGAAGGCTAGTTGAAGACCAGCAGCTGAAGGCTAGTTGAAGACCAGCAGCTGAAGGCTAGTTAAAGGCCAGCAGCTGAAGGCTAGTTGAAGGCCAGCAGCTCAAGGCTAGTTGAAGACCAGCAGCTGAAAGCTAGTTGAAGTCCAGCAGCTGAAGGCTAGTTGAAGGCCAGTAGCTGAAGGCTAGTTGAAGACCAGCAGCTGAAGGCTAGTTGAAGGCCAGTAGTTGAATGCTAGTTGAAGGCCAGTAGCTGAAGGCTAGTTGAAGGCCAACTAAAGGCCACTGGTTTATGTCTGTATGCTGCTCACTGTTCTAAAGAGTTAAGCCATGAAGAAAACACCTTCCGTTTGATTTTTTTATTGAGGTGGAAAGCTGACAAAATAAATTATGGTGAATGATGTTGAATGACATCCTGGTATGATATGACGATACTAATTATTATTTTTGAGAATATGTATATAGTTTGTATTGTTTCTGTAAATACTACATCCTCAGTTCGCTGTGGTATCACCCTGTTGATTTTGTACATTTTAAAACGTGACAAATATGTTGTACATATTACAGATTTGTTTTATTTATTTATATATATATATATATATATACACACACATATAAATATCTTGATTGTATGTTTAATTTTCCTAAGCTCTCGTGTCTACTGTGAATGGTTACACAGCTGTTAATATTGTCCCATCATCATAACCAACCAACCAATGTTCATTGTCTTGATTCATTATCCATTGAATCATTATCTTGGTTGTGTGAATGACACTGCTGGTTCTGAACAACAGTGTAACGTTCAGATCCATATATAGACATACATCTATGGTTCAGGTGAAGTTGATGTTTGTTCTGTTATATGGTTATGTTTTCATTCACAGCTGATTGAAGATCTTACATTTTATAGACTAAATTGTCCCCGTTGTGCAGTGTTTTATGACCTCAGTTGTGGTGTGTAAAGCACAATGTTGTGTATCACCCTAAGATGTACGAGTCCACAGGACAGAGCACCAACCGCAGCTTGCCTGTTACATGCAAATTGCTCTTCTTGTTGAGTCTTAATTTTCCTGTTCAGAGAATCCAATCTCAAAGTGACCATTGTATAGTTTGTGTTGTGATTATTTTGTTTAATAAAAGATAAATAATGATCAAGTTTTATCTGTCACGGCTCTTTCGTCCCACTGCACAGATACTGTCTTCCTTGTACGGCTGTGTCATCGTTAGAACAAAAAAAACACACAACCTCTACTTAACGTTCTAGCCTCTGAACATACTGTATTACTCATCCCGTTCCTGATAACGGTGGGAAGCCAATCTAATAAGGCTTTTTGATGTAGGCTTTCAGTTCTACTGTTTATTCGGGGCGAAGGCCTAAGCTACAACTTATTTTAGTTCTCGGTCAGTTGTTGTTAATGTTTCATAAAGTTGTTTTTTGTGCTCAGTATTGTATTCAGTCTCTCTGACATCATCTCCTTCCCGTCAGTGTGTTTCACAAAGCCAGTGTAAGTCCAGCTTTTGTTATCACGTGTCAAGGTGAAGATGTATTTGTAACAAGGAAATTAGCACATTTTGGAAAGTCATAAGGCCCTCAGAAAGAACCCTCCAGTCAAGAATGACTCAACTGTACTGTACGTGTAATATCATGCTCCTGAAAGCCTCAAACTGGATAGCTAGGGATAAACTCATATTATACTCACTGCAGTATTACAGGGTATTTCAGTAACCTCACTGAAATGGGTTATTTAGGACAACTACAGTGTGGAGAGATTGATGAATGTGCACATTGTCGCGTTTCATGTTCTCTTTTAAAGTGGTTCATTGGGAACCACCCAAAGTGTACAGTTGGTCTTCACTTTCAAAGGGAAACACCATGACTTTGCAATGATGGTTTGATTCAAGTTACAGTACATTGGATTCCCTGAGTCATCACTTGTCTTTGCAATGGAAAATGTGATAGGTAAGGATGTATTCCAGGGTGTATACACGGTGTGTATATAGGTGTTTCTTTTAACTCGGGGTTTGTGAGGAATTGCCAGTAGACCTACAAATCTAAGTGTGTACTTCAGATAATAAAATGCATAATGTGATACAAAGTTGTGGAGATCAGACAACAACAAAAAAGTTGGATTGATCTGGCTGTGAGACTACCCATACATTTCCCCCGGAACGTGGAATTACACACATGGGTGAGTTCTAGAGTCTAACTGTAGAACTGTCTGTAGTGCAGATGGTCTCAAATACAGACACACCCAAACAAACTACAGACAACATCCTGTCATCATTTAACATCATCCATAATTCATCCATAATGATGGGTCTTCCCTCTATCCTCCCACTCTTCCCTCTATACACCAGAGACTCAATCAGCACTCTACTTGCATAATGGAACAGAGAGAGAGTTCCGGAACAGAGGGATTAAGATGTGGAATCAACCACCATAGTGAGTTGTGGGAAGTTGTGGGAAGAGAATCTACACTTATAGCCCTCTACTGAAATCAGAAGAGAACTCTGCAACATTACAGTCTTTGGTTCAAGATTGCTTTAACAGCTGGAGACGTTTGCTTGGAAACTAAACCAGAGAGGGAGCAGGGATTGGACAAACAAAGATCACACCACCAGTGGTGTGTATTCATGGTACCCAGGGGAGCCAGGCTTCCCCAAAAATGTACAGATTATTTATTTATTTTCAAATAATTTATCTTTCGTCTCTCTGTGTTTCATAATTTTCCTTCAATTCTGTCTGAATGTATCTCACCGGAGAAAGCATCTGAGCGGGCGAAACAGCGCCCCTCTGTCTCTGTATGTGTAGGCCATCTATCTCATGCTGTTTGGTCCAAAAGGGTATGACATTATTGCCGCCCGTAGCGTTGAATACAAGGGAAGCCAGTGAGCATTTGGCCTCCCTTGACCCCCAAACAAGTGTCAAGGGAAGCCAGTTTGGATTTGGCATCACTCCTATCAAATTCATCGAGAGCATACGTCATTGACAGAAACAACTTGAATTGTAGCTAGCTAGAATAGTCTGTTTCCTAAATTAGCCATGGATGGAGATAGGGATACTTAATTCTCTGTACTGGCAAATTATTATAATTGCGATTCTGATCTCACCATAAATTCATACATTGTGTCCCTGGCCTGAGAGGATGGAAGTTCAGCATGTAGCTAGTAGGTTAATGTTAACCAGCTGGCCTGGCGCATCATTGCCCATGAAAGGAAGTCAGGATAACGAGCATTTTAGCCAGGTAGGCTAGGACAACAAAATATATGGTACTGTATGACAGAGTCACAGACCATTTAGGAAACATGAAAGAGAGGAAGATGGCATTGGCATTTGTCTACAAGTAGGGTGAGTCAAAAAAATGTTTATACTTGCATGAACGCACACACACACACACACACACACACACACACACACACACACACACACACACCAGAACACACACACACACCAGAACACACACACACACACACACACACCAGAACACACACACACACACACACACACACATCATATTTACTGTAGCTTACATTGATTGGACTAAATGTTTTTGGTATATTTTAGTTGTCACTGTATTAGGACTAAGCATAGGTGGTTAGATGATGTTGAAATGTTGAAGGTGAAATGGTGCTGGAATAGTGGAGGCAGCACCTGTTTTCTTAGAGACTAGCGGTAAACTCTTCGTGGTTCTAAATCAATAGTTCCGAAAATGGTGGAAACATGAACTTGCTTGAAAAAAAAAAAAAAAAAAAAGTATTCATATTTTCAAACAGTACATTTATATTTTCCAACGGGGCTATACATTTGGGTGAGGTTTTTTCTTGCCTGAGTAGCCTCGTTTCACTGCCAAAAATACAATTAAACCATCTAGTGTTCAGCGAAATAACAACACAATGTCAAATACAGGTAGCCTAGTCAAATAATTAATATCCAATCACATTAACCGTTTCTCTCTTGCAAGAAACCTTCACTCTTACTCAGACATTTAGAAATGAAACATGACAATTTGAAAAATAAGCCACGGGAGTTTTTTGAGTGAGAATAAAGATGACTTTCAAGTAGTAAGACATGTATAAAAGCAACAGATACCATTAATAAGAAGGGGCTAGAAGCGTTTTATATGGTGAGCTACCGAGTGGCTAGGACAGGCAAGCCCCATACTATTTATGACTGGGGGAATGCTGGGGGAAAAGGCCCAAAAAAACTATACAGACAATGTCTTCATCCAACAACACTGTTTCACGATGCATCATGGCAGGAGATGTTTTGAAACAATTACTGCTTTGCATACAAGCCAGTGAATTCTATGCGTTACTGCTGGATGAGTCAACAGACCTGGCGGGCCTGGCACAGCTCCTGGTATATGTCCGTTACGTTTATGGGGGGTCAAATAAGGAAGACATCCTCTTTCTGCAAACCACTGGAAACCAGGACAACACGAGATGATATTTTTAAAGTACTGCACAGCTTTGTGACATCAAATGGACGTTGGTGGTCAAGATGTGTTGGTATCTGAACTGATGGTGCAAAAGCCATGACAGGGAGACATAGTGGAGTGGTAACGCGCGTGCAAGCAGTTGCTCTCGACGCCACTTGGGTACACTGCAGCATCCACCGAGAGGCTCTTGCTGCCAAGGGAATGCCTGATAGCATGAAAGACGATAGCTTGGATAGCTTGGACACTACAGTGAAAATGGTTAACTTTGTTAAAGCAAGGCCCCTGAACTCTCGTGTATTTTCTGCATTATGCAATGATATGGGCAGCGACCATGTAACGCTTTTACAACATACAAAAGTCTACTGGCTATCAAGAAGCTCTTCTCTGTCTGCATTAACAAGGACAACACACAGGTCTTTCCATCATTGTATGATTTTTTTTTGTGTGCAAATGAACTCAAGCTTACGGACAATGTCAAATGTGATGTAGCGAAGCACCTGAGTGAGCTGGGTGAGCAATTACGCAGGTACTTTCCCGAAACGGACGACACAAACAACTGGATTGGTTATCCCTTTCATGCCCTGCCTCCAGTCCACTTACCGATATCTGAACAAGACAGCCTCATCGAAACATTTTATTTAATCAGAAACTGCTAGATTTCTGGATAGGGCTGCGCTCAGAGTGTCCTGCCTTGACAAATCGCGCTGTTAAGACACTGATGCCCTTTGCAACCACACACCTATGTGAGAGTGGATTCTCGGCCCTCACTAGCATGAAAACTAAATACAGGCACAGACTGTGTGTGGAAAATGATTTAAGACTGAGACTCTCTCCAATACAAACCAACATTACAGAGTTATGTGCATCCTTTCTAACACACCCTTCTCATTAACCTGTGGTGAGTTATTCACCATTTTTGATGTACAAATAAGGTTTTATATGTAAGATGGCTAAATAAAAGAGCAAAATTATTGATTATTATTATATTATTATTTGTGCCCTGCTCCTATAAGAGCTCTTTGTCACTTCCCACGAGCCGGGTTGTGACAGAATCTAACACTCATTCTTATGTTTAATAAATGTATTGTATAGTGTGTGTGTGGCAGGCTTACAATGATGGCAAAAAAATAAATATTTGAGAGTGTGCTGACCCTGGTGCTAGAGGGGGTACAGCTGAAGGTTGAATGTTTGAAGGGGTACGGGACTATAATAAGTTTGGGAACCACTGCTGTAGGTGATGTAACTGTTTGTTACAGGCAATATGTTTTGTGGACTTCACAGGACAGATGTTGCTCTTCGGTTATGTGGTGAAACAAAGGTGTGGTTGAATTTATTCTGCCACTGTGTCTTCTTATTGTCTCTGCTTTAGGACTGTATATATATATATATATATATCACGGTGTCAAGACATGTGAACTAACAGGATATGGAGCAAACAACGCAATTATCACAACACATAGGGTGTAATATGGCTTTTGTTCTGGCTTCCCCAGTGATTTTGCCCACAAACCGCTACTGCACACTCCTCAGTGACCGTGTCATTGACAAGCAAAAAGGCACACCATTAAGAGTAATTGACAAGAATGTTCACTTTAGGGGCTGGTCATAGCTAGGCGATACTTAAAAGAGTCCAGTTATACCAGTCCTTCAAATAGACCAAGGCCTGTCCTTCATACAGAAACCAGCGTCGATCAATCAACCCCCAACCTGGGGCCGAATGTGTCAAGCGTCTCAGAGTAGGAGTGGTGTTCTAGGATCAGGTCCCCTCTTGTCAATTTAATCCTACTAAATCTCTACAAGGCTAAACTCATCCTTGATCAGCTCTCCTGCTCTGAGACTCTTTGTGAATACTGCCGTCCATCTTATTCATTCACAGCACTCCTGCTCTGAGACATCTGATACATTGTACATACAGCCCCTTATCTCCTTCCTAGACACAAGAGAGAATGCTTCTGTGTACTATAGATAATAGCCAAGGGCTTGGATCCCATTACGGCAGGCAATATTATGGAGATTCGTTTCATTTGACCCAATACTCTCTCTCACTCCCTAACACAATCTTGTCTGCATGGTACCTCCTAGTACTAACCCTGACTGATAGCAATGTTGCAATGTTTCCTCTCACTATAGTCACAAGATACGACACATGTACGTCAATATGATCCATTTGAAGTCGTCAAGGTGTGCTATTATATCACATATTATGATATTTATTTATTTATTTTACCTTTATTTAACCAGGTAGGCAAGTTGAGAACAAGTTCTCATTTACAATTGCGACCTGGCCAAGATAAAGCAAAGCAGTTCGACAGATACAACGACACAGAGTTACACATGGAGTAAAACAAACATACAGTCAATAATACAGTATAAACAAGTCTATATACAATGTGAGCAAATGAGGTGAGAAGGGAGGTAAAGGCAAAAAAGGCCATGGTGGCAAGGTAAATACAATATAGCAAGTAAAACACTGGAATGGTAGTTTTGCAATGGAAGAATGTGCAAAGTAGAAATAAAAATAATGGGGTGCAAAGGAGCAAAATAAATAAATAAATTAAATACAGTTGGGAAAGAGGTAGTTGTTTGGGCTAAATTATAGGTGGGCTATGTACAGGTGCAGTAATCTGTGAGCTGCTCTGACAGTTGGTGCTTAAAGCTAGTGAGGGAGATAAGTGTTTCCAGTTTCAGAGATTTTTGTATTTCGTTCCAGTCATTGGCAGCAGAGAACTGGAAAGAGAGGCGGCCAAAGAAATAATTGGTTTTGGGGGTGACTAGAGAGATATACCTGCTGGAGCGTGTGCTACAGGTGGGAGATGCTATGGTGACCAGCGAGCTGAGATAAGGGGGGACTTTACCTAGCAGGGTCTTGTAGATGACATGGAGCCAGTGGGTTTGGCGACGAGTATGAAGCGAGGGCCAGCCAACGAGAGCGTACAGGTCGCAATGGTGGGTAGTATATGGGGCTTTGGTGACAAAACGGATTGCACTGTGATAGACTGCATCCAATTTGTTGAGTAGGGTATTGGAGGCTATTTTGTAAATGACATCGCCAAAGTTGAGGATTGGTAGGATGGTCAGTTTTACAAGGGTATGTTTGGCAGCATGAGTGAAGGATGCTTTGTTGCGAAATAGGAAGCCAATTCTAGATGTAACTTTGGATTGGAGATGTTTGATATGGGTCTGGAAGGAGAGTTTACAGTCTAACCAGACACCTAAGTATTTGTAGTTGTCCACGTATTCTAAGTCAGAGCCGTCCAGAGTAGTGATGTTGGACAGGCGGGTAGGTGCAGGTAGCGATCGGTTGAAGAGCATGCATTTAGTTTTACTTGTATTTAAGAGCAATTGGAGGCCACGGAAGGAGAGTTGTATGGCATTGACGCTTGCCTGGAGGGTTGTTAACACAGTGTCCATAGAAGGGCCGGAAGTATACAGAATGGTGTCGTCTGCGTAGAGGTGGATCAGAGACTCACCAGCAGCAAGAGCGACCTCATTGATGTATTCAGAGAAGAGAGTCGGTCCAAGAATTGAACCCTGTGGCACCCCCATAGAGACTGCCAGAAGTCCGGACAACAGACCCTCCGATTTAACACACTGAACTCTATCAGAGAAGTAGTTGGTGAACCAGGCGAGGCAATCATTTGAGAAACCAAGGCTGTTGAGTCTGCCGATGAGGATGTGGTGATACCAGATATACAGTGCCTTGCAAAAGTATTCAGACCCCTTGGACTTCTTCACACTTTATCAAGTAAAAAAGTGGGATAAAAATGGATTTTTATTGTAATTTTTTACCCATCTACCAATAGGAGCTTTTCATTTTTTATTAATTTGTCAAAATTTTGAAAGAAAAAAACATTTCCACATTTACATTATGGGGTATTGTGTCTCTAAAATCTCTATTTAATCCATTTTAAATTCAGGTTGTAACACAACAAAATGTGGAAAAAGTCAAGGGCTGTGAATACTTTTTGAAGGCACTCTATCTACCTAAATTACTTTGTACCCCTAGACATCGACTCTGTACTGGTACCCCGTGTACTGGTACCCCGTCATTGTGTATTTATTCCTTGTGTTATTATTTGTCTATTATTTTTCTCTCTGCATTTTTGGGAAGGGCTCGTAAGTACACATTTCACCTGTTGTTTACAAAGTTGACATTTGATTTGAATGGTATCTAGCTTACTTATATAAAGTATATATAGGTGAGCTATGCAGGAAGTGAATGAATAGATTCGTCTATGAGCTGTGATGTCGTTATCCACTCCTCAAGGACAGACCTGTTCTCTATCAATGAATAACATCTGACAGGAACTAGCATCCACATTCCTTAGTAAGAGTGGTCTACACATGGAGTCTACCTAGACAGCCAGGAACTAGCATCCACATTCCTTAGTAGGAGTGGTCTACACGTGGAGTCTACCTACACAGCCAGGAACATCCAATGGATAGAGAATTACATAGGATCGCCTTGTGCGGTACCTATGCATGGGCAAACAGTTTGCCAACATTTATAATAATGTATGCCATTTAGCAGACACCTTTACTTAAAGTGGCTTATAACAAGTGATTGCATACATTTTTGTACTGGTGGCCCCAGGAGGCCCCAGTGGGACATTCAGTACAGTTTTACTGTAGATCAACAGTCTTCTGATAAATCTTTGGATTCAACATATAACTGCAATACAAAGCTGGAGGTGCAATTCTGGGGTTGTTTTTTTTGGCCTAACCTTCACTCCCCTTTGTTAGATGCAGTATGTTGTATGGAAGCTAAGCTATAATAGTGTTATGATGGGTAAAGGGACGCCTGCAGGTAAAACGTGTGAAAGTGCAGAGCAATGGAAATTATACAGGGTCTGTATCCACATACACTCCATCAGCATCACTGTTGACAGATGCACATAGCTATCGCCCTTTATAGCCATTCAAATGAGTCTAGATCCACAGTGTGCTAGACCCCTATGGCTTTAAGACACACCCTGAAACACAGGTGACAAACAATGTTTGTCCCCAGGGGATAGGCTCATAGACACTATCTCCTGCATCGTCACCTCACCTGACTATTTACATATTGCCATTCCGCCATCTCCCATTGGCCAGCGATGTCACAATGGGGCGGGGTCAGAACATCACACCACTGTGACAGTCTACGAGAGGGAGTGTCTTGTGACATGAGAACAGGAAGTCACTTCAGGAACAGGAACAACAGGTCACTAGCCAGTTTACCAAACAGAACAGAGTGGTACTGGCTGTACTGGTCTGGTGATAAGCAATAACAATAGTCTCTGTCTCAGAGACCCAAAGACACCAGCCACTACCCAGAGCAATGCTTCCTCTCAGGCTGCAGGGGAGGATACACTTTGAAACACACTGCTGCATTCAAACACACCCAGACACATGTAGGCCAACTAGTCGTAGGCCAACTAGTCGTAGGCCAACTAGTCGTAGGCCAACTAGTCGTAGGCCAACTAGTCACTAGTAGTTCTACCATCAATATGTTCAGTGGTGACTCTACACTGTTGAGAAATTGGTAGGAGTGAGAGTAAGACTGGTCAAGAGCATCACCACTTAGCTGGTCCATTACATTTCTCCATATGCCCCGGTCAGGCCTGTACATACCATGGTGAAGTCTGAGGGTTAAATGAACTGAGCTTGTGATGGTTTGACCCATCATGTGAAGGGGAGATGATTTGACCGGCACAGGTGTTCTTAACTAGGTCATGACAATAGCAGCTGCGTCAATGTGTCGTCTGTTGTGTATGTCTACCTCTTTACGGCACTCAGCAGTGCACTGAAGGAACAATAGAATGTACAGTCATATCGACCCACTAGATGGCCAAGCTGCAAAGTCGTAAAAATGTATGGATTTGTTTTTGCTTTTTAAAATCTTAATTTAAAGTAAGGGTTAGGCATAAGTTTACCAGTGTGGTTAAGGTTAGGTTTAAAATCAGATTTAAAATCAGTTGTTGGAGGGCAATTTGGGTCACGGTCAATTTCTCATTTGGGTCTTGAGATGATAAAGTTTAAGAACCCCTGGGATAGATAGTAGCAAGAAGCTACTGTTGAACAGTTTAACTTGTTGACCTACTGTATAGTAAAACCTAGAGAGGTAGAGGAAAAGTCATTTGTTTCCCTTGGAGTCTGTCTGACCTACAAGTCATTTGTTTCCTTTGAAGTCTGTCTGACCTACAAGTAATTTGTTTCCTTTGAAGTCTGTCTGAACTACAAGTCATTTGTTTCCTTGGAGTCTGTCTGAACTACAAGTCATTTGTTTCCTTTGAAGTCTGTCTGAACTACAAGTCATTTGTTTCCTTTGAAGTCTGTCTGACCTACAAGTAATTTGTTTCCTTTGAAGTCTGTCTGACCTACAAGTCATTTGTTTCCTTTGAAGTCTGTCTGAACTACAAGTCATTTGTTTCCTTTGAAGTCTGTCTGAACTACAAGTCATTTGTTTCCTTGGAGTCTGTCTGACCTACAAGTCATTTGTTTCCCTTGGAGTCTGTCGGACCTACATGTCATTTGTTTCCTTTGAAGTCTGCCTGAACTACAAGTCATTTGTTTCCTTTGGAGTCTGTCTGACCTACAAAGCGTTTCCATATGTTATTGTTGGACCTCCAAGTACCCCATATGGGGGATATGGGAAGGCTACTGCAGTCAGTCAAGCCTGCATCTCAAATGGCACCCTATTCCCTATATAGTGCACTACTTTGGACAAGTAGTGCACAATGTATGGAATAGGGTGCCATTAGAGACACATCCCAAGGCTGCAGCGGAGATGGCCTTTCCTTCTGGCTTCACATCCAGGCCACAACAACAGGGGAGGAAGAAGAGGTCCAATTAAGAATCGTGGGGTTGATGTTGATGTTTACATTTTTCACTCTCTTCCCGTAGGCCATGCCTGATTTGGAGTGTGGGGGTGATTTTTTCAAGTTTCAAATCAAACATTGGTGGAGGATGCTAAACTTTGATTTGGATAAACTGTCATCTTTGCTCGTCACCCATAACGTCACCTGTTTTTAGACACATTTTGTCCAAAAACAGGTTAAGTTAAGGGTGGCTGGAAAAGATGGCAGCAGACCTGCACTACCTGACTAAAACAAACAGTGTGTGTGTCTGAAAGGTACACAAAGCATGTCACCCATTGGCCCACATCTGACCCTTTATTATTTGATAGCCAGGCCACAGCCTTTGTGAATGTAGCATGTGTGTTTCCCCAAGGCGTTGCTGTCTAGTTTACAGCTCCAGTAGGTCTACAAATTATCCTATCTGTGGGTTGGATATGGCTACTTCAAGCTGGTGCAAACAAAGCTTTTGGACAAAATGAGCAATACACTGACAGAGATTGACACATGTCCCAACCCTCCCATAACATACACAACTCCTACATGGAAGTCTGTTGTTGGCCATGGCCTTCCTATAGCCTAAATACACACACACATACACACACACAGCTTTCCTACAGAGAGGAGAGGAAGAGAGAGGAAGGGAGATGTAGGGCACCAAGCCGCCTACAGAGGGACTGAGGCCCCAGTGGGGAAGGAGGCGAGTTGCCTTGTAAAGTAAGGGTTATAACAGATTAAGAAGCTGTAAAGGGAGTGCACATGACAAATCCAGACCTGGGTTCAAGTAGTATTCAATTACTTTAGCTGGGCTTGATTGAGCTCGACTGGTACAGTGAATGGATCCAATGGAATAGTCCCAAAAGTCCAAACTAATTCTGTCCATCTGTCATCTTTATGCAGGCACAATCAAACACTCAGAGTACACACACACACACACACATATATATATATATATATACACACACACACACACACACACATACATATATATATATATATATATATATATATATATATATATATAAAGATGAATACTATTTGAACCCAGGTCTAGACAAATCCTTATAGGCCTTTGTAAAGATGTCCAGATAAAGAGACCAGTAAACGCTGAAAGGCCTGGGGTTTTGTAATGAAATAATGAAGTGTCAGATCATTTTGGGGGGGTTTGACTTTGAGGAGAAACATGTGAGTTTGTTGTTAGCCAGTTCTTTGCAAGATTCCAAAAGTGACGTCAGTGCAATAAATATCACTGCATTAACTTACAAAACATCTTGACAGACATAATGCCTGTTAAAAGTCAAGGTCACCAGGTCAAAATAAATCTAATTGGGAAAAGCTCCAGCCATCTAAAGTAAATTCTAGATATGTGAAGCAGAAAATATATTTTTTATTTTAAATTCAAGATCACATGAAACTGTTATCAGCAGGCCAGGCCTACAGACCATAGAGTCTATAGACTGTATGGCAGTGGAGGCTGCTGAGGGGAGGACTGCTCATAATAATGTCTTGAACGGAGCGAATGGAATGGCATTAAGCAGATGGAAACCATGATATATTTGATACCATTCCACTTATACAACTCCAACCATTACCTCGAGCCTGTCCTCCCCAATTAAGGTTCCACCAGCCTCCTGTGCTGTATGGTACAGAATCGATCGGTGGATTTTTGCAATCGTTACTTATCTAATGTACGTCTGCCATCTTGTGGAAGTCGTGAGTATATTGCGCTAAAAGTTCCAACATGCATATCTGGATCTATTGCACCATCTCGCGAAATAATCGAGCAGTGCGTCCAGGCCAATTTTTTTTCCATACAGGTGAGTGCGATGCTGTTAATGTTTTACCTGGAGGCCCGTGACGTCAGATCTGACGTGTCCCTTCAAGAAAAGGAACCGTGGAAGCCATGAGTACATTTATACCCATTTAGACTACTTTACTGGCGAAAGGAAAAGCTTAAAATTTAAGCGGACAAGCGTGTAGTGTTTGAAATACTTGCGGAGTGATCCATTTGGTGCTGATAATGTCTGCCTCCGCTGTCTTCGTTCTGGACTTGAAAGGAAAGGTAAGATCACTTATCATTTTGATTGTTGCCATTGATAACGCTATAAACAATGTCAGTTTTAGCTTGACTTGACCTTAACTCGCTTTTGTTTGGGATTGAAATCGAGTTTGTTCAACGTTTGCTCTTGCCATTAAACATTAATAGATAGCCACGTCGTTAAAGATTAATTCGTTGCCTGTGACAGTTCCATTCAAGCCTTGCACAAGTCACTTCCGGACACAAGCGGATAAAAACAGGTCATAAGGCCAGTGGCTGCATCCTTTTTAGACTTGACAAATTCTTATACCAGGTGTTATGAAAAAAGCTGCCACAAAATAATTACATATCATTTCCAAACATGAAAGTGAATATAGTAAGTGAGTCAAAGTTGCCTGGCACCTGTCATCTTGTGTACATTGTAGAAGGATAGTGCCAAGATTAACACATTATAAATCACATGTGGTTGGGCAGACAACACAGTACTTCCTGTTATAAACAGAAGAGAATGCTCTATTCAGGTTTCTTATCCTGTGAGAGATTCAGTATAGCCTGAATCTCTCACAGCTAGAGGTGTAATTTGATAAAAAGATTCCACCCCTCTACAATAGGCCTAGAAGTCATGGGAGGGGAAAGAGGACATGGTTTCAGGTGGCACAACAGCAAGAGGTTGTATTAGGCTACATGCAAATTAGTAGGCCAAGGCAACCATATTCAGCAGCCGGGCCGATTATGTTCGAGGGGCCAGAACATAATTATAATAATTATAATAATAAAGCCAAAAAGACATATTTGAATTCCTTGATTACATTAAGACACGATCATTAAAGTAAACTCAATTTTAGCTGAATTCTTGTTGATTTTAGTCTTTTTTTTAAACAAAAACTAAAATCCTAAAAAATATATATTATATGTTGATTTTACTAAAAAACAATATCACTTGGGACGGTTTTGGGCCGCCTGTTGCCGAACCCCTGGCCTAGGCTGACACAACAACTGACAAGCCACAATAACCACCGTTATAAGCCTGTAGCATGGTACTACTGTACACCTAGACTTTGTAGGCACTGCAACATCTTGATTGAATGACAGGTGTAGCTCTGGAGCCCAATCTCAGCCATCTGATCTCTTGCCAAGGCAAAGAGTTGTCAAGCCCTTATGTTCGTCCTTCATTTAGCATTCCTTAGATATGGAATCGATGGAACATGTACAGGACTCAACATTAAATATTGTGTAACGTTTATGAGACCTCTTCGCCTGACACATCCAGAAGGTTGCTGGAATAATGATCTCTAGTTCTACTCTTCCCATATCTGCTCTACATTACATTACCTCATCACCTCTCTCACCCGTTGACCTCTACGTTACATTACCTCATCACTTCTCTCACCCGTTGACCTCTACGTTACATTGCCTCATCACCTCTCTCACCCGTTGACCTCTACGTTACATTACCTCATTACCTCTCTCACCCGTTGACCTCTAGTAGGACTATGAGTTTTTTTAGTCACGTCACATGCTTAGGAAAAACTCAGGTGCCTTAAGGGTGTGACCTTTGACCCATATAGGTTATTGTTTTTCTTTCCCTATTAATTTCCCCTCTTACCCTGCAGGTGCTCATATGTCGGAACTACAAGGGCGACGTGGACATGGCTGAGATTGACCATTTCCTGCCTTTGCTCATGACACAGGAAGAGGAGGGGCTTACCTGTCCAATCATGTCGCACGGCAACGTTCATTTCCTGTGGATCAAGCACACCAACCTGTACTGTATCCTTATAATGATTTTAGTCGCTAGCCAGCTAAAAGTTAATCATTACCATTTTGTAGCCTGTATAAATCATGTTAGCTTTCCTAATGAGATGCTAGTCAAACCTACACAAAGACAAATGTGTATTTTTCCCTAGAGTAAAGATGATAATGAACTTCTTAAACATATTACACTAGGACCTTAGAATAGGCCTGTGTGTTCTATCTACCTTGACGCTCTCACAGTGGTGGCCACTACCAACAAGAACTCCAACGCCTCTCTGGTCTATGCCTTCCTCTATAAAGTGGTTGAGGTGAGTCAGAGGTCTGTCTGTGCTGTCTTAACAACACCATTGCTGTCATTTTCACCCCAATGGCTGAGTCAGAAGTGTTTCTCACTACCAAAAGACCTGCATAATGTGTCTACTGGTTTCTCCCTACCCATTTGACATAACATGATCATAATTCACATATTATTACTGAGGCTGCCAATCGATGTTGTGTTGTTTCCAGGTGTTCACAGAGTACTTTACAGAGTTGGAGGAGGAGAGCATACAGGACAACTTTGTGGTGGTCTATGAGCTACTGGACGAGCTCATGGACTTTGGCTTCCCCCAGACCACCGACAGCAAGATCCTGCAGGAGTGAGTGACACCCGCTCACTTACTTACTTGCTTATGGCTGTCCTTCGATGATGACGCTGCTCCCAATTGTGGGGAGTTGCGTCAGTGCCACTGCATGTGGCTGTGCAGGCCAATTCGAGACCCGCGTGGTTTGCCACATGAGGGGCAGGTGAATTCTCCACCTCAGAGGGCTGTACCCGCTGCACGCTGGTGTCTTTGTGCAAGACGTTTAGATTCTCCTCTATGGGATTGTGTCCTGGAGGTGTGTGACACCCAGGCGGAAGGTAGGGCGCCAGGTATGGCAGTTGGTTGTCAGGCTCTCCGCTTCAGGAAGGTCTTGCTGTGGTCCTTGATGCACTTCTTCTGCCCCTTGGCAGACCTCAGTCCATTCTTCAGCTGACCATAAAGGATCTGCAGAGGAAGGCAGTGGGGGAGCCTGCCATTCACAACACACACTGATACACATGTTCTCTGTTACAATATAGTAAATTAGTCATACATGTGTACTGGGTAAATGGAGAGAATGGACTGAGTATGGTTGAGTATGGCGCTTCTAACGCCAGATTAGTGAGTTCGATTCCCAGGACCACCCGTACATAAAAGGTATGCGTGCATGATTGAAAGTCGCTTTGGATAAAAGCATCTGCTAAATGGCATATTTATTATTATTATAAAGATGCAGCTTTAATAGACAGATACTGGTTCTAGACCCAACACCATAAAGCAAGGACAAGTTTTGGGACTTCTGAAAGTCCAATCAGACTGATCTCCATACTGTCTGTCTCTACTACAGGTACATTGACTTTTATCTTGACTTAGCCTGATTCCAGATCTGTATGTGCTGTCTTGCCAATTCCTGGTCCTTGTAATTCATTGTCTTACAAAACAGATCTGAGATCAAGCTACTGATGTCCATACTGGCTGTCTCTCCAGGTACATCACGCAGGAGGGCACCAAGCTGGAGGTGGCTAAGACTAAGGTTCCCACCACTGTCACCAACGCTGTGTCCTGGAGGTCAGAGGGCATCAAGTACAAGAAGAATGAGGTCTTCATCGATGTCATCGAGTCCATCAACTTACTGGTGAGTGGTTTTACCATAAGGATGTTGGGTTTGATACATGCAATTCGGCAATTAATTTTCTTGTGTTTCGGCAATATCAATAATTGTCATAATTGGTTTAGTGTATATAATGCTTTAATCTCCATAGGAAAATATTGATCACTGAAAATACCAATAACCTTTGCTTTCTGAATAATTGATTCATTTAATTGATTAAAGCTGGAATCCTTAATTGGTGGAACTGCCACGCCTGTTTGCGATATTACAACAACAAAGAAGTTACGGGAAACAACGAACACAGTTTTTCCCTCAGACATCACTGCACGCGCGAACAGCAGAATATGTAGGCCTACTGCAGTTGTTTTCCCCTGCTGCCGGGTGCTCCTCTCTGCCGTATCTCCTCAACAAAACAAAAACAATACCGAAGAGGCCGGGGTGAACACTGATGCTGTTTCCCCTAGTGTGGATTTGATCTTTAATTGACTGAGTATTCTCTCAATAAATCAACTAGCTACTGTATAAAAAGTCTCCATCAGAGGTTGACCTCTGTGTCATGCGTTGACCCCAGGTGAATGCCAATGGCAGTGTGATGAGCAGTGACATCGTGGGCACTGTCAAGCTGAAGACCATGCTGTCTGGCATGCCTGAGCTGAGACTGGGACTCAATGACCGAGCGCTGTTCGCCCTCACTGGCCGTATGTACAATACACACACAGGCTAGCAGTGAGCACACACACACACACACACACACACAGTCACTGCTTCTCAGATGCAATTGCATTTTAGATGTTGATGAAAATGAGTGTGTGTGTTCAGGAGACAAAGGGAAGACTGTAACGATGGAGGACGTTAAGTTTCACCAGTGTGTTCGTCTGTCCCGTTTCGAGAGTGACCGCACCATCTCCTTCATCCCTCCTGACGGAGAGTCTGAACTCATGTCCTACCGCATCAACACTCACGTGAGTTACCTTTAATACATTCATATTGTATCTCTGAAAATGTACATGACCTCCCTAAAATACCCTCATCCCTCCCTCATACAGTTTCACCCTTCCATTGCACTGTTACTGTACTGAAATCAATACTTGAGTGAGCTGTAAGCCCTGTCTGTATCAAGGACAGTGGTGTAGTGGAGGGTAAACACTTCATGCACCATTTTTTATTTTGCGTGTGCACTTACCCACATTTTTCGGGGAAAATGCATTGAAAGTAATGTGCGTATTACTTGACTCACCGCGAACGGCGATCAGCATTTACCCACCTATTTTCCTACCACTACATCACTGATAAAGTAGTATAATGGCTTTCCAGTGGACGGTAGAACTAAATACATTCTGTATCCCTACAGGTGAAGCCTCTGATATGGATTGAGTCTGTCATCGAGAAGTTCTCTCACAGTCGAGTTGAGATCATGGTTAAGGTAGTGTTATATAGTAACACTTAGTGTATGAATCTATGCATTGTCCTATGCTACAGTTGCCTTTCTCTAATTCCATAGGCTAAAGGTCAGTTCAAGAAGCAGTCAGTAGCCAACAACGTGGAGGTGCGGGTTCCTGTCCCCAGTGACGCTGACTCCCCCAAGTTTAAGACCAGTACAGGCCACGCTAAATACGTCCCTGAGAAGAACCTGGCTGTATGGACTATCAAGTCCTTCCCTGTAAGTGTTTCATCCAAGCAGCACTTCTGTCTCCAGCCGTTCTTCCCTGTCGACGAAACTCAAGGCCAAATATATAGAGCCATTTTTTTTGTTTACAAGCAAACGTCCCGTCCGAGTGAAGCGCGCGCATCTTCGCAACAAAAAGCTCTGTAAGCAGGATAGCTAACCCTGATGTCGGAACCTTGACCAACTTAACAGTGAGAGAGTGATGACCATGAAAACACGTCGGCCAGGAAATGGGTCAACAATGAACCCTAGAATTTAGAACATTAAGGCTCCTGACCTGGAAAAACTCCAGCCTCTTTTTCTGGTCAGGACACATCATCAGAATGAAAAACTCAGGGCCCTATATGAACCATCTCACTCTTTCTGTAATTTTTCTCTCTGTATCTCTCCGCCTCCCTCTCTCTCTTTCTTTTTCTCCCTCTCTGTCTATCTGTCTCCAGGGCGGTAAGGAGTTTCTGATGCGGGCCAGCTTTGGCCTGCCCAGTGTGGAGAATGATGAGATGGAGGGCAAACCTCCCATCACTGTCAACTTTGAGATTCCATACTTCACAGTGTCAGGGATACAGGTGAGCTGTGTGTGTGCTCCCGCCTGTGAGTATACTGTATTGACCTTTGAAAACAAGCTTATGCGGAACCAAAGTGGTAACATACTTAGCATAAACTAGCATAGGCTACAAGTTCCTCATTTGGTTAGGCAAAACAAATGATCCATTATATCAAGTTACACGGATCTCTCTCCTCTCCTCTGTCACTCTGTATGCCTCAAGGTGCGGTACATGAAAATTATAGAGAAGAGTGGTTACCAGGCCTTGCCCTGGGTCAGATACATCACACAGAGTGGAGGTAGGACTGCCATGCTCTTTAGATATAGCTTACTCATGTATAGCAAAAAGAGACCCATCATTTATTCATAGAGAGAGAGAAATTTAAGGGAATAAAGTATTTTTACTCTTTAAAATTAGAACTAGTATTTATCCTATAGTATTTTTATTGTTCTATTTTCTTTCATTTAGATTACCAACTACGGAGTAACTTCTAAACCATGGTGGCTAACTTCTGCCTTTGCGTCCAGAGATCATTGTTCAATTTAATTGCACACATAAAAAAGGAAAATGTCTTTGAATTTCATTGAAATGCTCTACTTAATAATGTTACTGTATAAAATTGTTTGTGATTTTAACTTTTATGTCATGCAATGTAATTTGAGATTTTAATTGCTTTACTCATTGTCTCTTAGATTGTTAAATGTTTATATTAAACTATAGCCTTGAAATACGTAATGGGGTTGTTTTTCTTGTGTATTATTACATTTAATGAACAAAACATTTTAGCTATGAATGTATTGTTTTATATCATCCAAAATGCTAGCTGCTATTTTAGCCAAAGTATATAAAATCCCATATCAAACGTTTTTCACACCCGCGTTTTAATGACACAACTGTCAATCGCGGGCATTTGAGAATGATTTCTTCAATAACCCGCCTTTTTTTCTACATGACTTTGGAGACTTACTATCAAATGTCTGACTTTGGACATTTACTATAACATTTTAGAAATGTGAATGAATGTACTTTGAAGACATCAACGTCCGCAAAATTGCCCGCCTTCTACGCTATGGCTTCTCATTGGTCGACTCAACTGTTACCACAGTGATACTGTAGCAACCAGTGACTGTATGGTGGCAACCAAGTCCTTACTCCACCCACCTCGCCATTCAACGCGCTGATTGGTCGAGATACGTTCTGTCCAATGTTTGTAAATGTTGGTTGGGTAAACGGTAACGTAGTTCTCAGCGCGCAAATTAAAGGTCCTGCAGCCTTCAAAGTTATTCAACATTTACCTGCTGTGATTTATTTCAAAAGTATCTCGAAAAAAGGACAGAAAAGAAGAGCCTGTAACGGTCGGGATCATTTCAAAACAGACAAGGTAACTAACTACCTTTTCATATGAGTTTTGATTCCCCTTTGAGACTGCTAGCTACTAGCTAGCATTCTTATCCTATCCTACTAGCTAGAATTGGGCTCCATAATTTCGAAGAAATAACGTTGTGAAGTGTGTGTAATATATATATATATATATATATATAATATGTATTTTTTTTCTCACTATAATGTGTTAGTTGAACTACTTGCAACTAGCTTGCTAACGTTTGCTGGTTGGGGATAAATGATAGTGAGCTAGCTAACGAGACGAACTGGCTAGCGTTGATAGACTAGAACAGTTGATTACAATTAGATACTGGGTAGCTACTCATCTAGCTATTTCTGCTATTCATATTTTAGGGAGAAAATATAGAAATCCGTCCACAATGGTCCTGAGTCAGAGTGATGCGGCCAAGAGCCTGACCGCTGCCGCAGCCAAGGGAAATACGGACGAGGTCAGGAGGATGCTAGGGCCGGAATGCAGAGTGCACCCCGATACTGTCAATCAATTTGGAAAGACCGCTCTACAGGTAACCAACTTCCTCATTGAACTTTCATTGTGTCCTAGCCTGTAATATTTCGACTCAAACTGTGTTGGCTTTGAATGTAGTATAGGTAGCTAACTAAGTCTGTGTGAGAGGGAGACAACAACAGAGCTGTCAGCCCATGGTTGCTTCCTCAGAATGGTTTCTTATACCTTGTTTGAATGAAATGCAGTGAAAACCAGAGTTTAACCATTTTCTTTGAAGCATTAAGTAACAACCTTGTCTATTGCTCATTAATAGCTAAAGTGTTGGACAACAGTTCTGACAAATATACCTAACCTAGCTACTTATATCCTTTGTAATTACCCTACATACAATTAAATTGTTACGATCCCATGAACTCTCTCCCACTAGGCCTATATCAAACACTGCATCATGTGATGAATAACATTTGATAACGCCCTCTAACGTCAAGTCTCCTTCTGTTCTCCCTAGGTGATGATGATGGGCAACTCCAACGTGGCCAGCTTACTGTTGGAGCACGGAGCCGACCCAAATATCACAGACCGGCGAGGAGTCTCACCGGCACATGATGCGGCACGCACTGGCTTCGTGGACACACTCCGGGTTCTGGTGGAGTTCGGCGCGTCAGTCAACAGGCCAGACCACACCGGCACCCTACCCATCCACATCGCTGTCCGAGAGGGCTACCGGGACGTCATTGAGTTCCTTGCACCTCTCTCCAACCTGAAACACCCCAACACCAGTGGAGAGACAGCTGTTGACCTCGCCCGAGCCTCATCATCATGTACACCGGACGTGGTAGAGCTTCTAGAGAGACAGCTGGAGTCTAAAGTGTTCTCTCACTCCCCACCTCTCCCTCTTTAGGAGTTAGATGGACTCTACCACCAACCCCCCCACCCCCTCTCTATGCCAAATTGGATGGTTCATAGACTCCCCTTCTACACTCTCCTCTCAAAACCTGGTGACTTGAATTCATTGATGTAAAGTATGATTTTTAGTAACTGGTCGAGGTTGACTTGTGTTTACCGTCCTGTTTTGGCAGCTTATGGAAGAATAAGTATGGTGGACATTATTTGGACACCATTTTTGCACAGAGCAAAGCACCTTTTGATGGTAAATTTGACCTCTTCCCCCCCTTTGATTCAGGAGTGCACACTTGTACATGGCTTTATTATTGAGTGTTTGTGATGACTTATATTGCATTATTATTCCTCACTGTGAAGGAAATTGAACTGTTTGATTTTTTTCCAAACTTTGATATTTTGACTTGACATGGTGTATCCCATGATGACTGCATTGCATGGTAGTTGTGTTTATCTTTGAAAACTTGTCTTTTATTAGGCATATTTAGAATTTTTGGGAATTTTACATGTATTTATTTATTGAAAATATTCATATGAACTTTTTGTAAATAGCTACATTGTCGGTTTTGTTTTTTTGAGATGTTATTTATATACAAATACTATTGAAAATGAAAAAATGAAGTATTCATTCCTTCTTGGAAGACTGAAGCACAAAATAAAGTGTTTAACTTGACCTTTTTTGTTTCTATTCTATGGGACTTGGCTAAAGAGTTACTGTTGGTAAAATAGCAACAACAGGTTATACAATTAGAATTATGTCTGACTTAAAATTCAGAATCTTGATCAAAAGAATCTTCTATATTATTACAAGCATGAAGTCCATATTCAAGAATGTGAGGACAAGTGCAGTTCTCTTGTGGCCACAGGAGGTCACTATCCAACTAGAGTTGAGGAGCCAAGAAGGGAGGCAAACCCATAGAGATGGAGGACTTTTCTTTAGATCTGTGTCATTATAGCTCTGTGATAGGGAAAGGGGGGTACCTAGTCAGTTGTCCAACTGAATGTATTCAACTAAAATGTGTCTTCCGCATTTAACCCAACCCCTCTGAATCAGAGAGGTGTGGGGGGCTGCCGTAATCGACATCCAAGGTGCCCGGGGAACAGTGGGTTAACTGCCTTGCTCAGAGGCAGAATGACAGATTTTTACTTTGTCAGCTTGCGGATTCGATCCAGCAATCTTCCGGTTACTGGCCCAACACTCTAACCACTAGGCTACCTGTGGCAGCGCTATTGAAGCTACAGCCCATGGGAATCCCCACCCAGTTGACTTCTTTAAAATGGTGGGAGCCCTCAATGGCAATGTTCACGCTGAAACGGATTATATCCATGAGTCTTCTGTATCTCTACGGGCAAACCTGACTAGGTGCAGGTGTCCCCATAACACTTTTGAGATAACGGGGTGGTTTTGTGCAATTTCAAGAACCTTCACAAATTCATATGATTATAGACAGAAAATGTTTTAAGGCTTAAGAGTCTTTTCTTCATGACTGTCATACCTTTCTATCGTAAACCCAATCAGTTGTGTTATTCATCTATTGTATTGGCATTTCTAAAAAAAACATCTTACATGAGACCTTTTGACACTGCATTCTCTTAACTCTGGGCTAAGTGCAATGTGAATGTGGCTACAGCGATAGTACACTTCTAGATCGAGTACTTTACCTTTTACCATTGTCCATTGTATTCTGTTTTGCACTCATGAGTGTTAACTCCAAGGTGAGTCAACAAGGACATTTCTAATGACTCCACGATGGAATGTACTACACAGAGAAAACACAAAGGTAACGGCAGATACCTGGACATACACTCACGGGCGCATGCACACAGGGATGAATGAAGGCCCTGTTTGGTTAAGAGCTGTCCAGGCAGTTTACCCAAGTCCAGGCATAGAAGGGCACATAGAAGGGCACTGCCTGGCACAATGGATGTGTTGTTTTCCTACAGTGTGTGCCACAAGCCAAAATTCACCTAACAAAACATCCTTATCACTTGTTCTCTTGAGAATGGGGGGAAATAATCTGATCCTAGACCTGTGCCTATGGGTAACCTGTATTTGGGGTTGAAATAGTGCTTAAGCAGTATGGTGACATAATGATAATGTTATGATAACAATGACCTTTCCTAGTCTGGCTACCAGTAGGTTAAGCGATCATTCCACTCCTTGCCACTCCTTGTCATGCTAAACCATCTTTGCCATATGACACAGAGAACAAGGAGTGGACCGTTAGAGAAACAGACTGGTACCCATGCTAGACCTTTCCATCATACCGGTTCAATTTCTGTATATTTAGCATGCAGGATGAAGTAATATAATGAGTCATTATGAGCTTATCACATCTGTTAGGATAGGAAACATTGACACAGTTCCTGCCTCCCAGATATAGCCTGGTCCCAGATCTGTTTGTGCCGTCTTGCCAACGCCTATGGTCATTATCACGCCAATGACCATAGGCATTAACAACACAGCACAATCAGATCTGGAACCAGGCTATCCCAGATATACAACACGCTGAGTAACTTAAATCACACAATTGGTAAACATTTCTCAAGTTTGCTGGAATTAAATTATATTGCTGGGAAGCAAATAGAGGAAGTATCTTAGAGGAGATGAGATCAACTCCTATTTGTGTAAATATTGCATTAGGATGACCAGACCTGTTGGCTGGTACACACCGAAACAAACATAACATGATACGCATTGAGACTTCTGCTCGTGCTCTACTTGCTAAGCAGCACAGTTTAGAGTCAACACCCAACCTATTACTCCTTCCAGGAACAATCCCTAGCCCCTCCTATGTAGATCTGATAGTGATTTGTTAGGTGTAAACAATACAGTAAGAACTCCACCCAGCCTATCAAAAGGCCAGAAGACGCAATTACCATACTTTGTGCACCTATCGAATTCTATCAGCTCTACCGGAGTGTCTGGGCCAGAGGTTAGGGCTCCGTTAGGGCTTGTCTATGGCTCTGTCTCGGGGGTTATTAAACTGGGTTGTGTCTGACTAATCCTGGACGTCATTTCCAAATTCCAGATCAACCTTTAACTGACACTACTGCCTGAAAGGTAAAGGAAATGATTGGCAGAGCAGAGTGGGACGCGTGTGTGTGTGCATGTGCATACCAAGGACACACTGGTGTGACAAACAGTGCTGTCTGCACACCTTTGGAAATTTCCACTGGCTGCTCTCTCTCTCTATCCACTCCCCCACCTTCCAACCTAGCCTACTCCCCTACTGTAGCTCCAGCATGAACAGGGAAGTGCAGTTTCCCCCCATTGGCCTTGTCTGTGATTGTGAGTGTGTGGGCTGGCCTGTGTGATTAGGTATTACTGAGGTATGTATGTTCCTGGCTTGGCTGATATGAACGCTTGTTATGGAGACAAAAGGCAGGGCAAGACTGGGCTCCTTCTACAGGAGGAGAAACACAACACACTGACAACAGGAACGCTTTGGTGTTTGTGTGTTAACATGGCTGTGTCTGACCCAGTTCATTGTGGCATTGTGCAGTAACTTGCATCTGTAAATAATCAGATCAATGGCCTGATGCCTTTTGTACATGTCTGTGTGTTCTAAACTGCCCCCTGATACCTCCTAGCAGTGTTGTAGTACTCCAGTCTAGGACTGTGACTTGACTTGGACTCGACCAGTGGGGAATTGGACTTGGACTCGACCAGTAGTGACTGTCAGAAAAAGTATCTTGCTGCATAATTGAACATACTGTACTAGCTACAACAGCAAATGTTAGAGAGCTGTGTTATCTAGTTATCCTTACAATGTGAAACATATTAACAGATTTGACATTTAAACATTTTTTGAACCGCAGCTTTTAGCAATACCAAGGGACTCGTGACTCAACTCGTGACTCGAGTATAAAGAACTTGCAGTCAAGGTTTAGTGACTTGACTACATCCCTGCCTTCTAGTACTATCACTATAGTATAATACTTTAGTAAGGTATGCAACCTGTTGAAAGAGCTGAGTCCTCATACTGATACAGTATTACTGCAGTATAGTACTGTCAGCTGACTCCTCATACTGATACAGTATTACTACAGTATAGTACTGTCAGCTGACTCCTCATACTGATACAGTATTACTACAGTATAGTACTGTCAGCTGACTCCTCATACTGCTACAGTAGTACTACAGTATAGTACTGTCAGCTGACTCCTCATACTGCTACAGTATTACTACAGTATAGTACTGTCAGCTGACTCCTCATACTGATACAGTATTACTGCAGTATAGTACTGTCAGCTGACTCCTCATACTGCTACAGTATTACTACAGTATAGTACTGTCAGCTGAGTCCTCATACTGATACAGTATTACTGCAGTATAGTACTGTCAGCTGACTCCTCATACTGCTACAGTATTACTACAGTATTGTACTGTCAGCTGACTCCTCATACTGCTACAGTATTACTACAGTATAGTACTGTCAGCTGACTCCTCATACTGATACAGTATTACTGCAGTATAGTACTGTCAGCTGACTCCTCATACTGCTACAGTATTACTACAGTATAGTACTGTCAGCTGACTCCTCATACTGATACAGTATTACTCCAGTATAGTACTGTCAGCTGACTCCTCATACTGATACAGTATAGTACTGTCAGCTGACTCCTCATACTGCTACAGTATTACTGCAGTATAGTACTGTCAGCTGACTCCTCATACTGATACAATATTACTACAGTATAGTACTGTCAGCTGACTCCTCATACTGCTACAGTATTACTCCAGTATAGTACTGTCAGCTGAGTCCTCATACTGATACAGTATTACTACAGTATAGTACTGTCAGCTGACTCCTCATACTGCTACAGTATTACTCCAGTATAGTACTGTCAGCTGACTCCTCATACTGCTACAGTATTACTACAGTATAGTACTGTCAGCTGACTCCTCATACTGCTACAGTATTACTACAGTATAGTACTGTCAGCTGACTCCTCATACTGCTACAGTATTACTCCAGTATAGTACTGTCAGCTGACTCCTCATACTGATACAGTATTACTACAGTATAGTACTGTCAGCTGACTCCTCATACTGCTACAGTATTACTACAGTATAGTACTGTCAGCTGACTCCTCATACTGCTACAGTATTACTCCAGTATAGTACTGTCAGCTGACTCCTCATACTGCTACAGTATTACTACAGAATAGTACTGTGTACAACCCTTTACAGTGCTGACCTTAGATTCAGCCCTCGTTTATTTCTTAACGTTGGTTGTGTGACTCACAAGCTGAAAATGTAGTCAAAAAAGGGATGACAACAACAAAGGAATAAGGAAGCTTCACTTGGGTCCACGTCATTCACTCATTACAGGTGGATTGTAAAAACGTTGTGAAATACATTTGTGCATTGCCTACCAGTGTCATCATTGTGTTGTTGTGGTGTACTACATTGTAAAATAACACGTTTCACTTTGTGAATGCACTGCAGTGTATCATAATGAAGCTTACAGTATTACTGTATATGATTCGCTAGTTGAATTGGCCTCCATCTAGTTTCAACTGATATGCATAAAACACAATGAAAAACATTCATTCAATGAGTTACTCTCCAAGTCACTCAGTTAATGTGGGAAAAGGTCAAACTCCCAAGGCACCAGCATTGAAAAGATTTCACTCTGCGTTTGTCACATCTCCATGACAGTGGTACAAGAACCCTATGTGCTGTATGAAACAACCAGTTGAACAGGATACAGGATCCCCATCCCTTTTCCCCTCTGGCTGGATGTAACTGAAGTTCTCTCTTTAGAGATCTCAGAAATATATGATTCCTCTAGCCGTACACCACTAATCTAGCAGGTAAATAAATTGAACAAGAGAGGTATAATCTTTGAGAAGAGAGAAACTGATACTTAGATGTTTCCCTCCCACTACCTTGTATCATGTGTGTTCATATCACCCTCCATCCTTTCTATGGCATAAAACAGTAACTCACTTTGCCAGTTTATCTCTGTAAACCTAAGGCTCTAATCAATCCATATCATGGAAATTCAGAGTTAGTGGAGGCTGCATTCACGGTAAACTTTGCATTGGTCAGCTCAATCGGGAATAACCTTTACAGTATTTCTAGTGTGCAATATACTTCAGCGATACAGATTGAATAGTGCCCTTAACAAGCCTGCAAGACAGCCTTCATGAGCAACGATGTCCAAGCCACCAGCAAGTTAAATGAACAAAGAGAATCATCATATGACATACGCTTTAAGGATGACATTTCATCAAGGACAATTTGATAGACATCTTTGTATTAAAAAACATGTTTAAAAGTACAGTCATGGCAATAAGTAGGTGAACATGATTTGAAGAGGATTTGACCAAAATATATTATATTTGCTAATTATTCTATTGCTATACTGTATGTCCCTCCAAAAGGTCCTTTCTTGAACCTTATATGCTACGGTGTGTCCATAGTTCCGTCCTTACATGTCCTCTCGTACTTTTGGGCTCTTATTTGCCTTTAAAAAAGCGAATCCCTCATGTCCTCAAAACTGCAAACCCAACCAGAGGTCCAATCCTTTCCCATGGAGCTGACATCTCTGACCAATCAAGTGCAACCAAACCTGACCCTTTAGCCTATCTCTCAATTGTTGTCAGCGGCCTATGCACCAGGAGGAGTAAAAAGCCCTTTAAAGTAAGCAAAGTAACTGTCTCTCAACTGTCTTTCATCCTGCTCCGTACATCCGACGGCAGTAGATCCAGCAGGTTGTCCTCTACCACAAGATTACTGGTCTTCAAAAGGGGACAGTCCCCTATCTCCGGCGGTAGAGAGTCTAGTCTGTTCCCCTTGAGCTCCAGGCGCACTAGCTGGGCCAAGTTAGCCACCCTGGGGCTAAGCGAGAGCAGGCAGTTGTTTCCCAACGCCAGAGTCTTGAGCCTCTTGCAGGAGAACAGCTCCTCCGGCAGCTGTTCCAGGGAGTTAAAGGCTGCTGAGAAGAACTGGAGACTCTGGAGTATCCCTACCTCGGCTGGTAGCGACGTGAGCTGGTTGTGGGACAGGTTCAAGTGCCGGAGCTTGGTGCAGTAGAAGAGACGTGACGGAAGTTTCCGGAGCTTGTTCCAACTGACGTTCAGCGTCTCTAAGGACTTCAGCTTAGCAATGTGCTCAGGGATGTAGGTGATGCCGTTGTGCCAGAGACGAAGAGTTACCAGGCGCCGGCAATGTTGTAGACTCAAGATCTCCTCTACTGTCGTCAGCTTGTTTTCCTTTAGGTCCAGTTCCTGCAGGCTTGACAGGCTGAAGACCGCGCTGGGGATGCGCTCCAGCTCACATCCTATCAGCTCCAGAGAGGCCAGGTTGGTCAACTTCTTTAGGCTGCTGAAGGCTTGTAGTTTGAGGCCCTCATTATAGATGCAGAGACGCTGGAGGTTGACTGCCACATCCCCAACACTCGGAGGGATCTTGGTTAGGCGGCTGCGAAGCGTCAGGACTCTTAGAGCTTTGAGTTCTCTCAGGGAGTCTAAGGTTGCACTGCGGGAGAGTTCGTGGGTCAAAGTGCCACTCAGGTGGAGCTCTTCGAGACTCTGAAGTGTGTACATCCACATTGGTACCTGCTCCAGTCCTTCAAAGGCTAGCCGGAGGACCTTGAGGTTCTCTCTGAGGTGGGTCAGGGCAGCCAGCTGGAGCTTGGCAGGGCAGTGGATGAGGGACAGCTCCTGGAGAGAACCTAGCTGGATTACACTGGAGGAAATAGTCACGTTGTTTAGCAGCTCCAGTTTGAGAGATTCCACTTCAGGGACATCGAAGACGGTGTCAGGGAGACCCGGGAGCATGAAGAGATGGAGTTCCTGACGGTTGTCGGCGTTCCGGGAGAGGCGTCCCCGCAGCTTCTTGCCGGGCCACTCGTGGTTGAGGTTGACCTGGCGAAGACGGCTCTCGCTGACCTCGGAGAGGAAGACGGCGAAGCGTTTGGAGTAGAGCGCATCATACTGGTCGCTGAGATGGAGGAGGAACGCAAAGTCATTCTTGACGTCTGGGATGTCGTTGATACCCGTCTCCAGCCTAACATGCTCAAAGGAGTACTCTTTAAGAGGTCGATGGAAGAGCCAATAGAGGGTGTAGATGCACAGAAGTCCGTAGACTCCCACAAAGCAGATGTAACAGTAGCACAGCTTGGAGAAGAGGTGGGCTTTGGTGTGGTTGCAGCAGTAGATTTCGAAGCCGGTCAGCTCCGGAGGAACTGAGCAACGAACTACAATCTCAATGTTGGGGACCAATGCAGCGCTGTAACAGGTGATGAGGACGAACTTGAAGACCTTGAGGGAGGTCTGGAGAACGTACATCAGATAGAGCAGATCCGCCTCCTCCACATGCGTTCTGAACTTCTTCACCTTCTCGAACAGAGCTTTAGCCTGCTCCCCTTCCTTCCTGTCCAAGAGTGAATCCGCTGGCTGTAGTTCCGGGTTCTTCTTCTCTGGATTTGACTTGATGGATGACTGCCGGAGAAGTCCCACCATCTCCTCCTCCGCCCCTGGCTCACTGTCCGGCGAGGCAGCGAACGCCGATGCCATCGACTTCGAAATGGTGTTCTTCCTCCATATCACCATCTTTTCCTCGCCACGCTCCTCAGACACCTCACTCAGCGCCCGGGTGGTCCATGGCGAGTCGAAACACTTCCCCAGGATGGTGACAAAGATCTCGATCTTGGATGACGTCCCAGGGAACTTGAACCAGAAGCTGCTGGCCACCATGAAGATCAATGTGTGGATTACCACCAGGTAGGGGAAGTACTTGCCGTACCAGTGCACGGCTCGTTCGTAGCAGTAATGGTTGACGAAGATGTACTGGTGGATGTCAAGGTTGTTCTTGCGTCCGTACACCTCCCGGATGATAGGGCTGTAAAATAAGAATTTGGATAGTCCCTCTGTAGATGCTGTACAGACTATCAGTAACATTTCAACTATCTACTGACCTCGCTCTAACCCAAAAACTATACTCTAAACGTAAACCTTATTCTAAACCTAACCCTAACCTTAGCAAGAAGTTGCTTATCAACAGATCCAAACTATCCAAATAGACATGTGTCTTTTTGCTTTATCTGGCCACCAGATTTCCCACCTTAGAAGCTAGGATTCTAACCTCTACCTCTAGGCTACCTACCTGACGGGCTTGACTAAGGTATGGTGCTCCCATGTCTCGTTCTCGCCGTGGCTGCGGATGTGGCTGCAATCGATGGCCTCTGGAGTTGAGCTGGAGAAATGGCTGGGAAGGCAGGAGATCTTCTCCTGGGTGAGCTATAATGGAGAGAGGGAGGGAAAAAGAGAAAGAGAAGAAGAGTGAGTGCTATTGGAAAGATTAGGCAATGGAACAACTTGCAGAGTAGCCACCTACATAACATAAGGCTTAGATTTTTGGGATCTATTTCTTTCCTGTTCCAGCTGATATCTAACAGACATGGGTTCAAATAGTATTTGTTTTCTTTCAAATACCGTTTGAACCCAGGTGTGATATCAACCAATGATTAGGATCGTGTGATGAGAAGATGACATACTAAATACGGAGTTAGTGGCCTGATTCCAGGGGAAACATTGGTCGATTTAGCAGCGGCATTGCTAAATGCATATAGGGAAAACACTAGTTAATGTGTCTCTCTTTTCCCTTCTCACTTGGAGGTCACCACCACTGATAAGAATGCTTTGTTACGTGGCAGGAGGAGATTTAAACAGGACACACTAATCAAATCTAAAATGTATTCATTATCCAGGGCCAAATGCTTTCTATATGGGATTGTACATTAATTTACTTTTTAAGTTGTCCTCACATATCACTAATAACAGGTAAACTTATTCAGGTAAAAGTATATCTCATTTATATAAAGTAAGTAATACCAAGTATTTTTATTTCATATACTGTAGGCACTCCTATTCTTATCGCTACAGGCTACACACCGACAACATCTGTCAAGATCCAACAGTTCCATTAGGTGCTTACATTCAGCTGTTGCAATGATGCCCCGGGGGCTAATCTGCTATGTGCTTTAAAGACGCACTCCAGCTATCTTTTGAATTTTTCCTGTTGAAAAACAATATCCCAAGAATAAATACAGTAATATACACACACTTAAAGGTAAAAAAAATAAAATGTTTTGAACAAAATAGTTTTTTTTTTAGACAAAACTGCAAACTTCAATAATTACCCTGACTGATGTCATCGGCCTCCATAGCCTCAAGAAGTAAAGGTGCTGAGGGTGCTACAGCACCCACTGATAAATCACAACAAAAAAACGACAAATATTCTAAGAAAAATACCCCCCCCTCCGATTAGAACGGTGCCTTACGAATGCTTGACTTTCTCAGGTGGGTCAGCCTGAATTTAAAATTGATTAAATTGAGATTGTTTGGTCACTAGCCTACACACAATACCCCATGTCAAAGTGGAATTGTTTTATTTTTCTTACAAATGAAGTAAAAATGAAAATCTGAAATGTCTTGAGTCAATAAGCATTCAAACCCTTTGTTATGGCAAGCCTAAATAAATTCAGGAGTACAAATCTGCTTAACAAGTCACATAACTCACATGGACTCACTCTGTGTGCAATAATAGTGTTTAACATGATTTTGGAATGACTACCTCATCTCTGTGCCCCACACATCCAATTATCTCTAAGGTCCCTCAGTCGTGCAGTAAATTTCAAACACAGATTCAACCATAAAGACCAGGGAGGTTTTCCAATGCCTCACAAAGAAGGGCACCTATTGGTAGATGGGTAAAAATAAAATAAAAAACAAACATTGAATATCTCTTTGAGCATGGTGATGTTATTAATTACACTTTGGATGGTGTATCAATACACCTAGTCACTACAAAGATACAGGCCTCCTTCCTAACTCAGTTGCCGGAGAAGAAGGAAACCATGAGGCCAATGGTGACTTTAAAACAGTTAGAGTTTAATGGCTGTGGTAGAAAACTGAGGATGGATCAACAACATTGTAGTTACTCCACAATACTAACCTAAATGACAGAGTGACAAGAAGGAAGCCTGTGCAGAATATAAATATTCCAAAACATGCATCTGTTTTGCAACAAGGCACTAAAGTAAAACTGCAAATAAAATGGAAAAGCAATACACTTTTTGTCCTGAATACAAATTGTTATGTTTGGGACAAATTCAATACAACACATTACTGAGTACCACTCTCCATATTTTCAAGCATAGTGGTGGCTGCATCATGTTATGGGTAAACTTGTAATTGTTAAGGACGGGGGATTTTTCAGGATACAAATTAAATGGAGCTAAGCACAGGCAAAACCCTAGAGGAAAGCCTGGTTCAGTCTGCTTTCCACCAGGCACTGGGAGATGTATTCACCTTTCAGCAGGGCAATAACCTAAAACACAAGGCCAACTCTACACTGGAGTTGCTTACCAAGAAGACAGTGAATGTTCCAGTTTTGACTTAAATCTACTCTTCGTTCAATGAAAATGTATACCTTCATTGGTGATTAGTTTGTTTGAGTTTAGTCTTACCTGTAAGGTGCATCCGAACACTCCGATCATGAGCATGGCGATACATAGGTATTCCGAGAACACATCCCACCATGGCTTTAGAACCCGGAACTCGGGGTTCTGTGATGAGGCAAAGTTCCGGAACTCAGTTACTGGTATCATCCTGATCACTGTAGCAAAGTGAGGAAGAAGAGAATGCAGAAATAATGACGAAGTGACCAGTTGAGGATTAAACCAAAAATAAGCATATCATAAGCAACATAATGTATGGCTTTAGTTATAGTCACTATATTACAAAATATCCATGTTTAAGGTTATAGTAAGCCTGCCCCACATTAGAAGATGCAGGTTGACGTTTACTGTCATGAATTTTGTCCTGGAGGCAGAACCGAACGATTTCTGCTATATGGGCAAGCTGTAAAGTCAAAATTGAATATATTGCAAAAATGAGCTTTTTGGTCTGTATTTAAAGTTAAGGTTAGGGAGTAGGGTTAGCAGTGTGGGTTAGGGTTAAAATCTGATTTTATGTCTTTGTGGCTGTGCCAGATAGTGACCACTCTGCAGAGCTGCCTACAGGGTGCCCCAGTATCTGTGCGTTAGAGACCTCTCTAGCACCCAGGAAGCTCCGATTCAAACTCTCATTCACCAACTCTGCAAGAGTTATAATGTCAAAATATGTTTGTTACTCACCAAAGAGTTTCGCTGAGCGACTATCTTCTTCTAAGTAAACATTTACAAGCAACCTTTTTTGGAATTGCATACCGGCCGTAACGGGAGTAAATGAAGATAGTTGCTCAGTGAAAATTTGATGAGTAACGAACGTGGTCAATTTATTAGGTACACCCATTGAGTATTGGGTCGGGCCCCGCTTTGCCTCCAAACGGCCTGACTTTTTCGGTGCATGGCGTTCAATTGTTGCTCAATTGCTATCAAGGGACCTAACATTTGTCAGGAAGAAATTCCGCACACCAGTACACCACCGCCACCAGCCTGTACCGTTGATACCAGGCAGGATGGGGCCATTTTATTTGTTGCACCATTTTCTGTAAACTCTAGACAGTGTCATGCGTGAAAACCCCAGGATGGCGGACGTTTCTGAGATACTGGATCCGGTGCACCTGGCACCAACGATCATACCACACTCAAAGTTGCTTAGGTCACTCGTTTTGCCCATTCTAATGTTCAATCGGACAGTAACTGAATGCCTCGAATGCCTGTCTGCCTGCTTTATACAGCAAGCCAAGGTCCCGTGACTAACCTCCAGGGTAAGATTCATGACACTAAATGCCAATTTGCTTAGAAAACTCATCTGACACAAAGACTGGATTATAAGCAACCTGATAATAACCTATAATTTAGGAAGAAAGATGTATTTTGTGTTTTCAAAAGGGGTTGGGGAGGGAATAGAATATATTTCTCCTGAGGTGTCTCCTACAGTATCTATGAGCCTTGCATGGGAAAACGAGGGGCCGGCCTGTAGCCGGAACTGTAGTCCAAAGTGGCCAAAGTACACTGAACAAAAACATAAACGCAACATGTAAAGTCCCATGTTTCATGAGCTGAAACAAAAGATCCCAGAAATGTTCCTTATGCAATAAAGGCTTATTTCTCTCAAATTTTGTGCACAAATTTCTTTACATCCCTGTTAGTGGGCATTTCTCCTTTGCCAAGACAATCCATCCACCTGATAGGTGAGGCATATCAAGAAGCTGATTAAACCTGTGTGCACACAGGTGCACCGTGTGCTGGGGACAATAAAAGGCCACTCTAAAATGTGCAGTACACAATTCCTAGAAGCTGAAAATGTCCCAGTTCTTCCATGGCCTGCATAAACACCAAACATTTCACCCATTGAGCATGTTTGGGATACTCTGGATCAACGTGTACGACAGCGTGTTCTAGTTCCCGTTAATATCCAGCAACTTCGTTCAGCCATTGAAGAGGAGTGGGACAACATTCCACAGGCCACAATCAATAGACTGATCAACTCTATGTGAAGGAGATGTGTCGCACTGCATGAGGCAAATGGTGGTCACACCATATACTGACTGGTTTTCTTATTTACATTTTTATTTATTTAACTAGGCAAGATCTACATCCCTGCCTTTTTTAAAGGTATCTGTGAACAACAGATCTATATCTGCATTCCCAGTCATGTAAAATCCATAGATTAGGGCCTAATGAATGTATTTCAGTTAACTGATTTCCTTATATGAACTGTAACTCAGTAAAACCTTTGAAATGTTTGCATATTGTGTTTATATTTTTGTTCGGTATAGTATGACAAGACAACAATGGCTGATCAACAGAGAGGTCTCTAAGGAAAGTGATACAGTTGAGGTAATCATATCTTGGGTGTTTTAAATTCAAGAGGTTCATGACCATTTCACAACAGGCTTAGTAGTTTTGTCTCCCTCGTGTCAGTGTATTTAAAGCAAATAGCCTAGCTAATGACTGAGAATGCAACTATTTCATTCTGAAAACTTTACTTATATTGACCAAAACCATAAACATTTCAACATGCTTTGTGAAAGTAGCCTACACTTTTATAGGGTAGCCTGCCTATAACTTATCCTATATTTTTTAAAAACGGACACTTTATGACTCATGTATTACATACAGTACACTACACAATGAATCAGGAAAACACAGCTTATTGCACGAGACAATTTATTTCACAGTTCGTTATGGCTCCTGCCATTCCTTGTGAGAAAAGCATCTGTCAGACAAAATTGAATACACAATTTTCGTTTACAAAAGTACAGGTTTAGACTATGAGTTCACATAATATATTTTCAAAACAATTAATGAGAGTTATTTTTTAAGTTCAAATGTATGAAATAAAAAGAATACGTTCAAAGAACCAACAGTTCTCAAATATTTCTGATATGAATTGTTTCAGAGCAGGCAACTTACCTGAGCTCGTGCGAGATCCACGGGGGGGGTAGTCCGCGAGTTGCCCTCCTAACAAAAAGTATCAGAACTCTGACCCATCGCTGCCAGTCAAGTCAATTGGCTATTGAGGCGGGGAAATACTTATTGTTTTCGGCTTTTAGTCGATGACAACATGGACCCAAGTTTAAGTTTGAGATAGTTGTTTGAGTGTGAGGTGTCGTTCAGTAGCCTACCACGCCACACAGGATTGTCGAAGTCCATACAGGTAATGCAAGCCTTCCGCCTCCTAAAATACGTACGACGCATCGACGCTTAATCTTACTTTGACTGGCCCACCCAGTGACAGTGTGGCAAAAAAAAATCTACCGATGTGTCTATTTTTTGCTTACATAGGCTATTAAATAGGAATGTCACCTTGACATTGATCTAGAATGAAGAGAAGTGCATCATCATTATTATTCAGCATTTTTTGTTTCTTTCTTGGTCTGTATAGTCATTTATATAACTCAACTGCATACTTTTCAATGGAGCCGAGTTGCGGGTCGGCAGAGTGTACCTCCGACTACATTGAGTCAGTATCAGTCGATACTTGCAGAAATGCCCATTCTGTAATGTGTACCTTGTAACTGTTTGGCCTGTGTAACTGCGTTATTTTCTTTGGGTGCTGCAACCAGTAGTTTTTAAAAATAAAAATAGCATTTTACGCGACCTCCACCAAGGGAGCCATTGTTAACAGAGAAGGAACAGCTTAGTTTTGGCAGGGGATGCATAGAATGCCATTTTTTTTAAATAAAAAACTATGGATTGCAACACCCACTGACAACTCTATAACAATCAGGACAAGCACACGTACACAGCGTTAAATAATGTATCTTTATAAAATGATCCATAAGACTGGCAGTGCATGCTTGAAGTGGCAAACTTCGAACTCTATTGGATTTCGCGGCGCAATTTGACAGGCATCACATAAAATGCTATTTTTTTGCAAAAACTATAGATTGCAGCACCCAATAACAATAACGCAGATAACCATGTGCAATGCCAAGCGTCGACTGGAGTGGTGTAAAGCTTGCCTCCAATGGACTATTGAGCAGTGTTCTCTGGAGTGATCACTCTTCCACATCTGGCAGTACTACTGACGAATCTGGTTTTGGCAGATGCCAGGAGAACGCTACCTGCCCCAATGCATAGTGCTAACTGTAAAGTTTGGTGGAGGAGGAATAATGGTTCGGGTTAGGCCCTTTAGTTCCACTGAAGGGAAATCTTAATGCTACAGCATACAATTACATTCTAGATGATTATGTGCTTCCAACTTTATGGCAACAGTTTAGGGAAGGCCCTTTCCTGTTACAGCATGACCATGCCCCCGTGCACAAAGCGAGGTCCATACAGAAATGGTTTGTCGAGATCTGTGTGGAAGAACTTGACTGGCCTCAACCCCATCAAATACTTTTGGGATGAAATGGAACGCTGAGTGCAAGCCCGGCCTAATTGCCCAACATCAGTGTCGAACCTCACTAATGCTCGTGGCTGAATGGAAGCAAGTCCCAACAGCAATGTTCCAACATCTGAAAGCCTTCCCAGAAGAGTGGAGTGTAGCAACAAATGGGGGTACAAACTTCATATTCATTCCCATGATTTTGGAATGAGATGTTCGACGAGCAGGTGTCCCCATACTTTTGGTAATGTAGTGTATATGGAGTTGAGTTTAGGCTACTTATCTAAATCTACTGTAGCCCAGTCCCTATTTTGCATTCCGCTGCCAGATTCACCAAGGGAATGTGAAATGTCAAGTCATTATGAATGGCCAGTACTTACAATTAATTACTTGGTTTACAGCCTACAGCTATTATAAAATAAGAAATAATATTGAACAAATATGAAACAAACCCTTAATAGTAAAATATGTTAACTATTATTTTAATATTGCAAATTTAATCAAAAATCCACATCATCAATGTTATCATCAATAACTTGTGATATCGTGGACATCTGGTGGTATGACGAAAATCTGTGTTTAGGCGCCATCTTGTGGCAACGTGATGCAGACCACAGAGTTTCTAAACCCAGAGGTGCAATATTGCGAGACTTCTGGGAACGCTTGTGAAGCAGACCATGCCGGAGTTTGGCGTTAGAGAAGTCAATTAGAGAAGTGGAAAAAGTATTCCTTGGTTGTAAACGTTTTCGAAACTGAAAGGCACAACCGAGATTCGAGACAGTGTCTTAAGTAGCTGAGCATGTTATGACTAACCTCCTGAAAGTGACAAACTGACAAGTTCTCATTTTCGTCAAAAACAACAATATATCGACGGCATGCCTTTGATTTGACGCGAGACGACCGTTAGAACCGATTACGTGTTTCTGCGCATGATCTTAGCCAGCCAAAGTCGCCATGACATCGCCTAGGAGCGTGATCGGGGATTTCTATTGGAGAAGCAGTTTCTGCCCATCGTCGTACTGTACTGTCTTTGTGCAGACACTCCCCGATCAGGGCCCGGTTTCCCGAAAGTATCGTAAGGCCAAGTTCATCGATGGTTCTAACGAACCGGATCCAGGTGCCGTTCTCTCAATGCTAATTGGAGTATTGCTAAACTAGGCTCAGATCACCCTCTTCATTTTGATCGAAAAGGCAAAAACGTATCCTATAATCAGCACTTCTAAATCAGACTGTGTGAATATGAGCCCAGAACTGGGATTTCGACAAAGAAACATATGCCTCTGTTAAAATAAACATATTTTAATATACAATGTGTTTTGTACAGTGTTTGTTTGCTGAAAAATGTACAAAGCATTTCTTTAAATATTCTATTTCTTTAACTACTAAGAAGAGGAAAAAAGTCCCTTTCAAAAGAGGCAACCTTTCTTTACAAATGTAGGCATTCAACAGGCATGCCTAAATACAATGCATGCTTCTCATTAGCAGGAAAACAATATCAGAGTCCAATTGTAATACAAAGTCGTAGTCAGTCAAAGCAAACAAGAAAAAAAGGACAAAATGAATAAATAAAAAACCTCAGGTCTTAAATTCTTCTGTACAAGACTCCATTGGAATATAATATCAATGTATAAAACATCACTTAAAAAAACCTTTGTAGTTTAATTAAACCGCTGTTACAAATACATTTCTTTAAGTAGCCTGTACTAAATAGCACTCTATTCCCAATTTAGTTTTGGCAGGCTCCGGCCCACTGACATTCCTTCTCCATCGAGAGAGCAGCGGAATTCAATTCAGTACGAGTCATTAGGAAATATTTAGTGCACTACTCTTGATAAGGGCCCATAGGGCTCTGGTCAAAAGTAGTGCACGACATAGGGAATAGGGTGCCATTTGGGATTCAGTCCTTTTCTCCTCATCTTCCCATTTAGTGACATTATCAAATGTGACTTAATGCACAACAATGGTCACTTGACCCGTGGTTTGGGCAGATGTGTGTACGAGTGTTAAAACCCAAAAGCAATCGCAGGGGGGAGATTGGAGATATATGTGTGTGTAATGTTTGAAAATTAATTGACACTTCTTTTGTCCTTATGGGCGGTCCTTGTGAGTTCCCTACTCTAAACACTTTTCAGTACATTCCCGTCCCATAAATTCTTTATGATTGGTTTGCGACGCTACTGAGCCGATAGTATCTAGACTCAGTCTTGGGGCTCTCTAGGCCTACTTCGACCACTGTAGGCTAAGTCTCCAACCCTTGGCCCAAGCACCAACGTGCTTTCTTGCCACCAGAGAGTGGTCTGTATACTGATGGTGGTAATCATGCCAGCAGGCATAGTAATGGCACTTATATAAGGAAAACCCTAGAATTCCCCCATTTGTCCACAGACTTTGCCAAAAGTACTACAGATGTAGGATCTTTAATTTGAGCCAGTTTGCTACAGTAGGAAAATAATCCTTCAGCAACAGGAAATGTGAATTATGTGGATTATAATTAAGGGACATTTTTGTGTAGGGTTGATACATTTTTCGTTAGGTAAAATCAAATCTAAAATTTTCAGTGGAAAATTCAAACTTTAGAAGCCTTTTTAAACCTTGAATACACTACAAGTTTGCATTTACTGCTGTTCCGGAAAATTCTCAGCAAAAGGTACTTTGTCTTACACTTTCTTGTTGTTTGAAGGTATGCAATTTTGTATATTTCTTCCCCTCCCCAAAATATTTGGTTTATCTGCACAGGCTGGTCTTGAAATAGAAAAAAAGTGACTACTAATTTAGTAGACAGAGGTTAGTTAGTAGCCTTTCAAATATATTGTACAGCCCTTTCTCCTCTTGGTGTAGACCAGGGAAACATTGGTCCAAGAGGGCGCTATAGTGCTACTGTGGTGGTATGGGATGGAGCACATAGAAGTAGATTTGAACAGATTAAACAATCTAGAACTCCTATTTCTTTGCCCATCTGCATTGTTATCACGGGAACAGTGAGTGAATCGACGTGCTAGATCATAAACTATATACAATTTATCATTAAACAACTTGTCACATATGACTGAAGTTGTGTGAAACCAACATGGCTAGGGAGGGCCTCTGCGATCTTGTGTTTTTCAGAAGACCTGTGTTTCTGTCTTCTATTCAAGGCGGGGGCCCTTTTCCATGGAAGACTGAAGAGGACTGAGCCAGGGATGGTGGAGAGCGTACGACTCAAGTCCCCTTGCCGAAGGCACCGTGTCTGGAGTTATGGTGCGATCCAGAGTCCCCTCCTGTCCCTGAACACCCCAAACTAACACCCTCACAACCGCCAGTGACCTCCGTCCTCTCATGCTTCAGACACTGGGCCAGGTCCTTTTGGCAGGGCTCCATGGTAACGGCCACGCCCACGCCACTGCGTCCCGACATCATGCGGGTCACCTCCGACCACGTGTCCGTCTCCGGGTCATAACACTCCACGCTGTCCAGGAACGTGTTCCCGTCATAACCTCCTGTAGAACGGAGGAGGAGAGGAGAAGCACTCTTTAGGGCATAGGATGGGATTTAAAACACTTTTATAACATATCGAGAATTGTATCTCAAATGTAAATAATAATACATGCATTTTATATAGTGCTTTTCATTACACGTTGAATCGCAAAGTTGCTTTTCAAAACAAAACAATTTAACAACAAAAAATGTAGGAGGATCTGGTAGTTATTGGGCGAAGGTCTTTCATCATGGGCAGTTCAGAAAGGTAGTATTATGGCCGGAGGAAGCATTGATGGAACAGCCAGGCAGGGAGGTAGAGACATCTGACAAGACAGGCCATGGAGCTCTTCACCAAGTACCTCGTTGTCTGTCGATGTTCACAGCTCCTCCTCTCTAGATCAGGCTGGTAGCACCCACATGGGTCATGCTTTGGGGACTGTAAAAGCGCAAATAAGACCACCACACCTCAGCAGTAGTCCTGAAAAGCACCCTGCGAGGCGAGCCTCTGCATCACCTCACACCGCTTCCCTCTAGGAGCCGGAGCATGAGGCCTAAAAGTGCCCTACGAGGAGAGCCTCTGCATCACCTCACACCGCTTCCCTCTAGGAGCAGGAGGCCTAAAAGTGCCCTACGAGGAGAGCCTCTGCATCACCTCACACCGCTTCCCTCTAGGAGCCGGAGCAGGAGGCCTAAAAGTGCCCTACGAGGAGAGCCTCTGCATCACCTCACACCGCTTCCCTCTAGGAGCCGGAGGCCTAAAAGCGCCCTACGAGGAGAGCCTCTGCATCACCTCACACCGCTTCCCTCTAGGAGCCGGAGCAGGAGGCCTAAAAGCGCCCTACGAGGAGAGCCTCTGCATCACCTCACACCGCTTCCCTCTAGGAGCCGGAGGCCTAAAAGCGCCCTACGAGGAGAGCCTCTGCATCACCTCACACCGCTTCCCTCTAGGAGCCGGAGCAGGAGGCCTAAAAGCGCCCTACTAGGAGAGCCTCTGCATCACCTCACACCGCTTCCCTCTAGGAGCCGGAGCAGGAGGCCTAAAAGCGCCCTACTAGGAGAGCCTCTGCATCACCTCACACCGCTTCCCTCTAGGAGCCGGAGCAGGAGGCCTAAAAGCGCCCTACTAGGAGAGCCTCTGCATCACCTCACACCGCTTCCCTCTAGGAGCCGGAGCAGGAGGCCTAAAAGCGCCCTACTAGGAGAGCCTCTGCATCACCTCACACCACTTCCCTCTAGGAGCCGGAGCAGGAGGCCTAAAAGCGCCCTACGAGGAGAGCCTCTGCATCACCTCACACCACTTCCCTCTAGGAGCCGGAGCAGGAGGCCTAAAAGCGCCCTACGAGGAGAGCCTCTGCATCACCTCACACCGCTTCCCTCTAGGAGCCGGAGCAGGAGGCCTAAAAGCCGATGCTGTCGACCAGGTGTTGCTGCTGTATCATTCAAATGGAGCTAGCTGCCAATTATAAACTGACTTGCCAATAATCAGTCCTGCAATTCCGTGAGACACCACCAGATAGGTCTCTCGACAAATGGTAAAAAATAAATAAAAATGTAACAAAATAAATCAATAAATAAAAACAATAAGATATGCTTCTCTCTGTCACTTCGACACTGGAAAACTAAATGTGACCTAAACACTGTGGTACTAAATACTGCACATCATATGGGGGTTGATTCTGTCATAATGTATTAGCAAAAACAAAATGGGTATTTGGGGAGGACTCCGGGGCTTTGTTTACGGTGTTCAAAGAAAGAATTCTTGCCCCCGAAGCAAATGACTCATAATTACGCTAAAGCATTGTTGCAGTAGAACCTGCTTTTACAATACCCACCCAGTACATAGATCTTCCCATGGTGCGCGGTGACCCCCAGGGCGGAGCGCCGGTGCCTCATGGAGGCTGCAAAGCTCCAGGTGTCAGTCTCAACGTCGTAGCGCTCCACTGTGTTCAGCTGGTTGGTGCCGTCGTAGCCCCCCATCACGTAGATACGGTTCCCCAGCGCACACACACCTGATATGGGTCAAAGTTCATTATTAGAAGGGCCTTCTTGACACAGGTAGGACTTTAGGCCTACTTGCAGGTTTCACTCTGAGTCTCCACCCTTTACCCAGGAAAGTGCATTTAAAATCGATTTGAAAACATTGGATTTGTGCAAGCATGGCTGGAGAGTTTCCACCACATTCCTGTCCGTGCCTTAAGGGGCGTGTAAGTACATGTGTCGAGAGAAGGGTAGAGAATCAGAGCGTACATTCTGTCCCTTTGTTCCTCACCTGCCCCAGAGCGCACAGTGTTCATGGCAGCCATGCTCTTCCACTCATCCCTCTCTGGGTTATAACACTCTGAGGAGGAGAGGCGGTGTGTGCCGTCGAACCCGCCCACCGCGTACAGCAGCCGGTTGATGACCGCCACGCCCACCCCGATACGCCGTGTCAACATGGGGGCCACCAGGTGCCACTGGTCCCTGTCTGGGTCATACCTGAGGAGGGGAGAGACAGTCAGTCAAACACACCGACAAAACCTGTGGGGCAGGATAGAGACACGCCCACAAAATCAACCAACTGGACTATATTTAGTGTGAGGTTGGAAAATCGTGACAAAATCATTTCTTCCTGGTTTATTTTTAGGCACAAACAACAAATACTTTCCTTGAGATAAAAAAAAAAATACTGTATATAAACTCAGCAAAAAAATAAGTCCTCTCTGTCAACTGCGTTTGTTTTCAGCAAACTTAACATGTGTAAATGTTTGTATGAACATACCAAGATTCAACAACTGAGACATTAACTGAACAGGTTCCACAGACATGTGACTAATGTAATAATGTGTCCGTGAACAAAGGGGGGTTTGGCCACCAGCTGCATTAAATACTGCAGTGCATCTCCTCCACATGGACTGCACCAGATTTTCCAGTTCTTGCTGTGAGATGTTACCCCAATCTTCCACCAAGGCACCTGTAAGTTCCCAAACATTTCTGGGGGGGGGGGGGTGGCCCTAGCCCTCACCCTCCGATCCAACATGTCCCAGATGTGCTCAATGAGATTGAGATCCGGGCTCTTCGTTGGCCATGGCCTACGATGACATTCCTGTCTTGCAGGAAATCATGCACAGAATGAGCAGTATGGCTGGTGACATTGTCATGCTGAGGGTCATGTCAGGATGAGCCTGCAGGAAGGGTACCACTTGAGGGAGGAGGATGTCTTCCCTTAAACGCACAGAGTTGAGATTGCCTGCAATGACAACAAGCTCAGTCCGACGATGCTGTGACACACTGCCCCAGACCATGATGGACCCTCCACCTCCAAATTGATCCCGCTCCAGAGTACAGGCCTCGGTGTAACGCTCATTCCTTCGACGATAAACACGATTCCAACCATCACCCCTGGTGAGACAAAACTGTGACTTGTCAGTGAAGAGCACTTTTTGATAGTCCTGTCTGGTCCAGCGATGGTGGGTTTGTGCCCATATGCGACATTGGTGTCTGGTGAGGACCTGCCTTAAAACAGCTCTACAAGCCCTCAGTCCAGCCTCTCTCAGCCTTTTGCAGACAGTCTGAGCACTGATGGAGGGATTGTGCATTCCTGGTGTAACTCGGGCAGTTGTTGTTGCCATCATGTACCTGTCCCGCAGGTGTGATGTTCGGATGTACCGATCCTGTGCAGGTGTTGTTACACGTGGTCTGTGCAGATGTTGTTACACGTGGTCTGCCACTGGGAGGATGATCAGCTGTCCGTCCTGTCTCCCTGTAGCGCTGTCTTAGGCGTTTCACAGTACGGACATTGCAATTTATTGCCCTGGCCACATCTGTAGTCCTCATGCCTACATTTGCAGCATGCCTAAGGCACGTTCAGCCAGATGAGCAGGAACCCTGGGCATCTTTCTTCTGGTGTTTTTCAGTCAGTAGAAAGGCCTCTTTACTGTCCTACGTTTTCATAACTGTGACCTTAATTGCCTTCCGTCTGTGAGCTGTTAGTGTCTTAACAACCGTTCCACAGGTGCATGTTCATGAATTGTTTATGGTTCATTGAACCAGCATGGGAAACAGTGTTTAAACCCTTTACAATGAAGATCTGTGAAGTTACTTGGATTTTTACAAATGATCTTTGAAAGACAGGGTCCTGAAAAAGGGACGTTTCTTTTTTTGCTGAGTTTACTTCCTTGTATAACATCACTTTGCTCCGTGCAGAAAAGAGCAAGTCCTATGGCGCAAAGGGCACTGTTCCAATCCTACATACCTAACCAATCATAACCCCAACCTAAGGACACAAAAAACACAACTCCCGCTCCCTTCATCAAACCTCCCAATCAGATCTCAGTTCCACGAACCTCTCCACGCTGTTATGATGAATACATCCATGCGACCCTCCGACAGCATAGATCATCCCGTCAATCACCCCCACTCCTATCCTGTTCCTGGGTACACTCATGGGAGCACAAGGCAACCAGCAGTTGTTCATGGGATTATAACAATCCAACGTGTTGGAGTCCATATTCCCGTCAGGAGCGTTGTTCCTTCCTCCGACAGCGTAGAACAGCCCAGAGATGACCACGGCAGCCAGGCCACTCCGGGGGACCTGAAGGTCAGCTAGCCTCAGCCAGGCCCCAGTACAGGGGTTGTAGGCTTCCAGATAGGACAGGGACTGACGGAAGTATCCCCCTGCCGTGTAGATGAGCTGGGGCACTTTGGGCGTGCGGCACGAGATCACCTAGGAGGACCACATAAATGTATCAATCAATTGATCCATCAGGAGATTACCTTGGAGACAAATACATTGGAAATATATATATATTTATATATCCCCTTTTTTCCCTCCCAATGTCAATTCCAATCTTGTCTCATCGCTGCCCAACGGGCTCTGGAGAGGCGAAAGGTCGATGACCCGCCAAACCACTCTCCTTAAGACCCGCCCGCTTAACCCGGAAGTCAGCTTCACCAATGTGTTGGAGGAAACACTTTTCACCTTACGACTGATGTCAGCCTGCAGGAGCCCGGCCCGCCACAAGGAGAGAGCGATGAGCCAAGTAAAACCCAAACCCTCCCCTAACCTAGACGACGCTGGGCAAATTGTGCGCCGCCCTATGGGACTCCCTGTCACGGCCGGTTGTGACACAGCCTGGGATTGAACCCGGGTCTGTAGTGACGCCTCAAGCACTGCAGTGCCTTAGACCGCTGCGCCACTCGGGAGGCCGGCTTTGTAGATTTTTTAAAACTTGATTTAAATCAGGGTTCTTGGCATCAGTATTGGACGTTAAGTGCTAGATACAGCAGCAAGGCCATTGATGCACATCAGAAACAATGGAGGGTGAGGCTTTAGAACTTCAACTGTAAACAGGTTTTATTACCCAGAATACCAACCAACCATCTCACCTTGGTGGGCTTGTGGAGGGTGAGGTCCTGGAAGATCTGAGCCAGGTAGTCTTTACACTGGTCGTCCCACTCCAGAGACTGCAGCTGGGCTTGGAGGAAGTGTGGGGTGAGGGAGTGGCACCGCACGGCCTGGAGCAGGGCCTGGACGTAGGGCCGCCGGTTCTCCCGGTCGTACCGGACCCACGCCACACAAGCCTGAAAGACCACCGACTCACAGCGCACGTTGAGTTCGTCGCGGCTGATGAGAGTGACCAGCTGGCATTGGGAGAGGTTGAAGAACTCCTCCTGGGTCGCCACCTAAAGGTGAGAAGGAGGAGGAGGAGGCTGAATCACACCTTTGGTATTCATCTTATTATGACTCATGATCATTCTTTTGGTTGTGGGAGTGTGTGTGTGTGTGTGTGTGTGTGTGTGTGAGAGAGAGACAATCAGTGATCTTTGAAGAATATATAGGAGACATCTCTTCCTGTTAACCAGCCAGCCAACCAGCTCTTCCATGGTTACAGTTTCAGTCTGACTCCCTGTGAAGTCATGCAGACTGACTGCCTGTACATTGAACATACAGGTAAACCCCCATGAGCCCACACACAAAACTAACCCAACACACACTCACCTAACCCACTACCACACAATAGTAGGATTATTCATATTGAGGGCCAAAGAAAGAAAAGAAACGAAGATGGTGCACAGTAACAGCTGAGACTATTTGCTCAGTGATGACACACTGTGGTGCAGGTGGTGGTGCTCCACCCTAGCAAAGCCTTGACGTTTCCCTTAACTAAACACAGCAAGTCAGTTGAGGAAACGGACTCTGACTTTTCAAAGACACCAATTACAGGAAGAGACTACAGATCTGAGAAAAGCCATTCATCTGTTTAGCAGCTGAATGGCCTGACGGTGACGGTGACACTAACGATAATGTTGACTGAATGACTCATCCATATCAAATGAAGATAAGGAGAGACGCACAGTATCCGCTTGAATTATTTCAACTGATCGGAGTCAGGCGACGTGGTTATTTCCTGGGGGAACCCATAGGGCATATCGAAAGGTCAAGGAGCAAAGTGTCATGGTGAAACACTTCGTACCATCAACAGTGAGCATGCTCTGGATACTGGACTTTTCCAACTCGGGGGGAGAAAAGAGACTATCACTCTCTCCGAAGTGTGTACTTGTTCACTCCCCTCATGAGTTTAAAGGGATTCTCTCTCTATGGTTTGGAGAATCGCAAAACCCAAAGAACGAGGTTAGGCAAAGCTGATCCTGAATCAGTTGTGAGGGGGTTAAAGTGATGAAGCTTGTTATTTACTTCCCCAGAGTCAGATGAACTCGTGGATAGCATTTTATGTCTCTGTGTCCAGTATGAAGGATATTAGAGGTCATGCTTGTTAGCTTTGGCTTGTGAAACTACCTCCAACCCTGGGGAAGTAGATATTTGCAGAAGACAGTATCTACACCACATACCTGGCTGAAGTTCATGTAGATATATTCCCGAGCTTTCTGATGGAGCTCCGTGCAGCTGATCTGCTCGGCGAAGCTGGCTATGCCGATGGCGTTGCTAGGGTCCAGCTGCGTAACCAGGAAGTCGCAGCAGGCCTTAACCACGCTGTCGATCTGGTACATGACGGCGCCGTTCATGACGTGAATCACACACTTCTCCCCAACAGAGATGCTGGCCGTGTAGGCAAACTCTATCAGCCTGCCCATCACCTGAGAGAGAGAAGGAGGGATGTGGAGAGAGAGAAGGAGGGATTTGCAGAGAGAGAAAGGAAGAGAAAAGATTGGAGATGGAGAGAAGAGATGGGACAGATGGAAAAGAGAGTGGAGGGCAGGTGAGAGAGAGAATGAGAAGAGAGTAGTTAGAACAGTTAGAAGAGACAGGAAGACAGAAAGGGGTTGATTCAATTACATCATTATTGTTGCATGAGGTTCCAGACTGACACAATCTGCCTCAGTACTGAGGAACTACACAATCAAATAAAACCTATCTAATCAAATTGTATTTGTCACGTGCTGAATACAACAAGTGTAGACTTCACCGTGAAATGCTTAGTTACGAGCCCTTTCCCAACAATGCAGTTAAAAAGTAAGACAATTCGCAAATAAAAATAGTAACACAATAAATACTATCAAAGCCGTGGCAGTGTGGCACAGTTCTGAGTTAGCCTATGACACAGTTCTGAGTTAGCCTATGACAGAGAGCAGTCAGAGAGCTGCTGGTTTATCAGTTCCCTCATTAGTCAACATGGCTAATCCTGCACTCCGTGAGCTTGGAGTGTCTGCGTGTCTAAAGGCAGCGGCATGATTGCGATCTCTCGGAGATAACTCAGCGGGGCTGGAACAAAGAAGCCAGCGATAAAAGCAGGTGTGTGTGTGTGTGTGCGAGGGCATATTTTTACCACTGAAATACAACTGTCTTTCTTATGGAGTCAGTCTTTTGCCCCTCGTAGGAAAACGTGGAGTGACTGCCTTCCTATCTTGAATGCAACGTGGATAATTACAACTGGGACTTCTAAAAGTCAGCTCTACCGACACGCCTGGATGAAAGGCAGCCTTCCCACCCTCCTACTTACGCAGGTCTCCCTCATCTACCCAGTCTTCACTACTATTACTCACATGAAAACGCAGTTGGTTTCCATAGAATTGGTTAACACTTTACTTTAGGCCAACAGCTAGAAAGGTTTATTACATGCCCGTGGCAAGTCTTATAAAATGTGTTGTAACACTCACCCGGGGGTGTATGCCCTCGATGGGCACCACCTCCATCCCACACTCCTTCAGGCCGTTGGTGAACATGGCTCTGAAGACCGGAGAGGACGATGCCAGCACCACCTGTAGACGTGAACTGTCAGCTTGATATCTCAAACATATCAGATGTATCAGTTTTCCCCTCCCCTTTCAGACCACTCCCAGACAGTCCTATCAACATTCTTGCTTGAGAAATTGCTATTTGTTTATTTTTGACAATTTTAATTGAAAACAATCACAGTAAGGTCCTTAATTGTTACCCAGAAACGATTTGAGATAAATGTTTTAAAAAACAGCTGCATTGGAGCTTTAAAGATCGGAGTGCCAAACATAATTTTTTTTACTCCATCCATAGCATAACCGTTATTGACACAATGCTACACACCTTGTGTGCCACGAAGTCCACGGCCTCCAGGTCGTTGTAGCACACACGAAGCGTCACGTCGCACAGCTGGCCGTCCAGCCGCAGCTCGTTCATGATGGCGAAGGCGGCCGCCGTGTGGCTCTCCAGCGTGTAGCTGAAGACGCGGTGGCCGTTGCGCGTCGACGGCGTCACCACCGCCTTGCACTCCGTCGGGCACTCATTAGACATCCTGACTGACGAAGGATCCTTCCTGGTGCTTCTGTTGAAGCTGTGACAACAACTAAGAACAGTGTTGGGAGTGACTGCTGCCGGACATCCTTGCTCACTGAGGGGCAAAGAGACACTAGGGAAATGTTGAAAACTGGAGGAGCTATTGAGGGATTGTGGAAGGCTACGACCCTTTTCCTAGGGCCTCTGTTGTTTTTTTGGTTGAATGTATGTCTGTGACTGTAGAGTTCAGAGAGTACTAAATCGGCTTTCTTAGAAAGGTCCGAAAGACGGTTTTCTTATCCCTTACTTCTTATTCTTCAATTCCAGCCATTGTGTCTATAAGAGTTTTTCGTACAGTCTTACTTATTCCACAAGCCCAGCCAGAGTGCACATTCAGGTGCTATTGTAAAACAACAAAAAAAAGACTTCTACATGAATTGCCAGTCATGGTTATGTATGTTATAACCAGGCCAATCGTAATCCACCACGATTTATGACATCAGTGTTGTAGATTCTCTCCCACCTGCCCTTGAGTAAACTTCTCTTCTCTTTCTCTTTTAATTAAAGGAACAGCAAGATGTATGGTCTTTTTGGCAGGAGGTATGCAGCGAGTCCGAAAAGACGCAGTAGGGAAATGACTGTTATTCACGTCCGCTTGTTGATAGGTTTTTCTCCTAAAGGGGAACTTTCTGAACAAAAGAGAGTCTGCAACAGTCAGAAAAACAGACAGATGTGTCTAGTGCTCTGACATCTTCTCTCAATTCCAACTACCTGCGTATTCCTTTTTCGCTCTGAGGCCCAAAAAACAGACACTGATATACTACTGCATCTTCAATGGTGGTCATAATTATAAATCAGGACTTAGCTCATGGAGCTACACGTCTGCCAGGAGTTGGGTAGAAGAGGGACAAGGATAGGGTAGTAGAGGGGTGGAAACTCCTAAAACTCTGTAGAGGGAGAAAAAAAAGAGCAGGTGCCAAAAATGTCGTCAGCGTAAGCTAGCAGCCCTGAGGATTCAGGAATGAGGGGGGGGGGGGGGGGAGCTCAGTTTAGTTTGGTTGATCAGTTGCTCCACTCTAGAAGCTTTCCCAGAAGTCGCCCCGCTCTGGAATCTCAAATTGCACTGTTGTATTTACTGGGAAGGTCTGGGCGCCGTTGGCAACTAGAAGAGAAGAGAGAAAAGACAGGACAGTTAGGTGTTAGGGTGGACAGGGTTTATCTAATAGTGATGGGGGAAAGAAATCAATACATTTTCATATCGGGATATACATTGATGATATATCGTACTGACAATATTTAAATAATATTTTTGAGCTAGTTGGCTGTACCTGCACCAAAATGTCAGTATCTTACCTTCATAGCTTGTTCACCATCTTCCTTTAATTTGTTTTTAGCACTGATTTCCATGTCTGATCAAAACAGAGAGTCTGGAGATAGAACTTTCATTTTCGAGAGTGATTTAGTATGTTCTACGACAAGCGAATGACTCAGCTAAATAACATTCCGAAGCCATCCAACCTCAATCACTCCAGTCAGAACAAAAGTGTCCTAGAACAGAAAGAGATACACAACATAGATAGATATACCTTTAAGGTATTCAAAGAGGATACAGTCACACCCATGGATCCTCTTGGGAGGGGTCACAGTTTCTCTTAGTCACTGTGACTAGAGTCAATGTGCTTTTAGACAACATCACAGCTCTAGGAGAGCTTGGGTGTCTCCACAGATTCCACACAAGGGAATGCAGAGTCCCTCCCCAGACCTGGGTTCAAATACCATTAGAAATAATTTCAAATATTGCATCTATGCTTGATTGAGCGTACCTGCGGCAATGGAACCAATAGAGATGTCTCAAAAGTGCAAACCCCACCCATCTGGCTCTTCAGGCAGACTAGAGCAAATGCTCAGCGTATTTGAAAGGTTTGTAAAAGAGTCTGAACCCAGCTCTGGCGGGGAGTGGGTAAGATAGCCCAACCACTAGTCGAGAGTCTGATCCGAGTGACGTACTTTCCTACTGAGGAAGACGGAGTGAGTGACTTAAATTAGGCCAGAATTGAATTAGTCATCGTGACTGAGTGTTTTTTTTTCTTCCCTGGACTGTCCTGTGACCAATCTGGCTACAGCAGTGGAGAGTAGGAAAATAACCTCACACACACACGAATAAGTAAGCTACAGGCTATACAGGTGTTAAGCCTGTTCGTTCACAACTAGGCCAATACACAAAAAAAGTCACTATAGAGAGAGTCATAGTTACTCAGCAACAATTGTTATCGTGTTATTGCAGCTGCTCTGGCCTGAGTGGGTAACATAACTGCAATGTTACGTTTTGCACATAATGATTACCTGTACAAGCAGATAAGAGAACTGACTGGCTGAACTGAAGGGCTGGAGGACAAGTTCTGGCCTACCTGTTCTACATGCCTCCCAAATGGCACCCTATTCCCTATATAATGCACTACATTTGACCAGGGCTTATAGGACTCTAGTAGTAGTGCACTATGTAAACTCTTAGAAAAGAAGGTGCCACCTAGAACATAAAAGGGTTCTTCGACTGTCCCCATAAGAGAACACTTTGAAGAACCCTTGTTGGTTCCATGTATAACCATGTTGGGTTCCATGTATTGCCCTCTGTGGAAAGGGTTCTACATGGAACCCAAAAGTGTTCTACCTGGAACCAAAAACAGGTTATCTTATGAGGACAGCTGAATTAACCTTTTGGAACCATTTTTTTCCTAAAAGTGTAGGGAACAGGGTGCCATTTGGGCGCAGCCTTAGTTGTATGGTCTGCCTACCTACAGTTCTATCTAGGTAATTCTACTACCCTCCCTCTATATCACATGAAATCCTGTACAACTCACTGAAGTGAAACCAAGATTAGACTAATATTATGTGGTTCTCTGACCATTCTCTGTAATGAAGACAATGCTTACATTGGACACTGTCTGATATATTATTACAGTGTGTGTAGGCCTAACTAAAGTCAAGTTGGGTCGTTCCTACAATGCAGTGCCTTTTGGACCTTGTAACTTTAGAAAAAAGTTCAGAAAAAGGACTTTTGACTTTCAGATAAACATATTGGTCAAGCTCAGGCACTTAATATTTTTTTTTAACCGGTTAGGAGCATAATCCTAACAGGGTGGAAATGTTGAGCCTAAATTAGCCATCGCACTGTGAGTGAGCAAGATTGAGCTTAAATTACTTCTACATCAAACATATTTTAACAGGGTGGACATTTATGAGTTGGACATACAGACTAACATGAAACATGGACAAATAGATCCAAGTGAGTGTTTATATTTATTTAGCTTTGCGCTGTTGTTTTCTCACCAAATAAATGAAGGGGTTGTTTTCTTAAATGGAGAATTACAACAAACTAACGGGGTGAAAAGGGGATATCAGGGATACACAGACAATCTTTAATAAAATACAATAATCATGAAAAAAAACATTGTTGAGAGAATTTAACTAGGACTATAAAAAAATAAAGATTAATTATCTAGATTTATTGTGGAAGTTGATGAATAACACCCAGAGACATGGCAAAACACCTACATCCACTAAGAAAACAGTTCCAAATGCATTCAAATTCAGTTTCAATATCCATATTTAAGGTAAAAGGACACCTGACCTTATATTTAAATCCTTTTGGATTCCACATTTTACACTAAAGAAGAAGTGATACTTCCTGGGGTAAGAAAAGGCACTGCATTGAAGGAATGTAGGAATGTAACCCATTATAGCTTAACGAGGAGATGTAGGAGTTCTAGCTTAACTATGAAATATAGCTTAACGAGGAGATGTAGGAGTTCTAGCTTAACTAGGAAATATAGCTTAACGAGGAGATGTAGGAGTTCTAGCTTAACAAGGAAATATAGCTTAACAAGGAGATGTAGGAGTTCTAGCTTAACAATGAGATGTAGGAGTTCTAGCTTAACTAGGAAATATAGCTTAACGAGGAGATGTAGGAGTTCTGGCTTAACTAGGAAATATAGCTTAATGAGGAGATGTAGGAGTTCTGGCTTAACTAGGAAATATAGCTTAATGAGGAGATGTAGGAGTTCTGGCTTAACTAGGAAATATAGCTTAATGAGGAGATGTAGGAGTTCTGGCTTAACTAGGAAATATAGCTTAACGAGGAGATGTAGGAGTTCTGGCTTAACTAGGAAATATAGCTTAATGAGGAGATGTAGGAGTTCTAGCTTAACGAGGAGATGTAGGAGTTCTAGCTTAACGAGGAAATATAGCTTAATGAGGAGATGTAGGAGTTCTGGCTTAACTAGGAAATATAGCTTAACGAGGAGATGTAGGAGTTCTGGCTTAACTAGGAAATATAGCTTAATGAGGAGATGTAGGAGTTCTGGCTTAACTAGGAAATATAGCTTAATGAGGAGATGTAGGAGTTCTGGCTTAACTAGGAAATATAGCTTAATGAGGAGATGTAGGAGTTCTAGCTTAACGAGGAGATGTAGGAGTTCTACCTAGATGTAGGATACACAGCAGCAGTAGTAGGCCTAGTGGTAAGTAGACCTATATTGTGTGTCTGTTGTGTGAAATCTCATGGAAGGCCTATCCCTCACAGTTCCTTGAGAAAGATATGTCACAGTTTAATAGTAGCCTGTTGCTCAACACTCACTCTGACAACTCACATAGTGTACTCATCATGGAAGAACTCACCCCCTCAACTAGCAGAGTTTACTCAACGATGATATATACGCTGAGTGCACAACACATTAAGAACACCTTAATATTGATTTGCCCTTCTGCCCTTAGAACAGCCGTAATTTGTCGAAGCATGGATTCTACAAAGGTGTCAAAAGTGTTCCACAGGATGCTGGCCCATGTTGACAAAACTGTGAGAAGCATTGGAGTCAAGTTGGCTGGAGGTCCTTTGGGTGGTGGACCATTCTTAATACACACGGGAAACTGTTGAGCGTGAAAAACCCAACAGGGTTGCAGTTCATGACACAAACCTACTACCATACCCTGTTCAAAGGCACTTAAATATTTTGTCTTCCCCATTCACCCTCTGAATGTCACACATACACAATCCATGTCTCAATTGTCTCAAGGCTTAAAAATCCTTCTGGTCTTTAACCTTCATCTACACTGACTGAAGTGGATTTAACAAGCAGCATCAATACGGGATCATAGTTTTCACCTGGTCCATCTGTCATGGAAAGAGCAGGTGCTCTTGATGTTTTGTACACTCAGTGTACATCTCGATGGAGTTGAGTTGCGACAAGTGTAGGTGGACTCTAGGCTACCTCCAACTACATCGAGTCACCATCAGTCGATACTTGTAAAAATGTCAATTCTTTAATTGTTTCCTTGTACCTATGTTTGTTCTGTGTAGCTGCAAGCTTTTCGTGGTTTACTATCGAGTGAGTTTATTTTTTTTTTTACAGGGACAGTGCACAGTTATCAACGTTTCAGTAAAAGTGCCGGTTTTAGCCAGCCGGCAAATGTTCAACCACAGTCACTGGGCAGGTTATTAAAAACAATTACAATATAGACAATCATTGAGCAGTGAGCACACACAGAGCAACATAGGACAAGCAAGACATGGCATACAGACAGAGCAACATAGGACAAGCAAGACGTAGCATACAGACAGAGCAACATAGGACAAGCAAGACGTAGCATACAGACAGAGCAACATAGGACAAGCAAGACATAGCATACAGACAGAGCAACATAGGACAAAAAGCAGCAAGGCAAAATTCATAAAAGCAACAAAGTGTTTCCACACCTCACAAGCTACAGACAACATGGAAAGTGGCAATATACATCTAGGGATTATGATCACAAATCTGATTGACCTTTAGCTATGTATTCATACATTTTGTGAAAGTGTGATAGGTGGTGCAGTTATGTGTGTCTGATGGCAGTGTATTCCAGACATGGGAAGCTCTCACAGAGAAAGCGGATTTACTAAAGGTGCTTTTCCTTAAGGGAACTATACAGTCACCTCTCATGGCAGACCTTGTGGATCTGCTGCCATATGTTTAGGTTTTCTGTTTAACAAAAAAACTGAGTGAAATACTCAAATCTTTATTTTATTTATAAAAGTAGCATTTTACATGAACCCTGCCAAGGGAGCTATTTGTTAACTGATAAGGTGCAGCCCATCATGGCCGGACAGACTTTCAGTTTTGGAAGCGGACGTATTGAATGCAATTTTATCAAAATATTAATTCCAAATTCAACTGACAACTCTATAACAATCAGGACAAGCACAGGTACACAGTAAGCGTTAAAGAATGGATATTTATAAAAGTATCGTGTTGTGGTGCACGCTTGAAGTCGTAACTTCCTACTCCATCGAAAGACTGTCGATTACGGGGTGCAATTTGACAGACGTCACATAAAATGACGTTTTTAATCAAAAACAACAGATTTCAGCACCCAAAGAAAAGCCTGCAGTTAAAAAGGACAAACATGCGCCCCATTCACGTGCTAGTCGGAACTAGGAAACTCCACAATTTCTGACTTGCTAAATGGTTGTAGTTAAACACGTGCCTCGTTCAAGCAGTTAACAAGTTGGAAATGTCAGTTTCTTTGATAGGACTAGCACGAGAACGCAGCAATAGGTACAAGGGAAATCATTAAAGGGTTAGTTGACCCAAATTATAAAATGACAATGGTTTCCTTACCCTGTAAGCAGTCTATGGACAAGTTATGACAGCAATTCATGCTTTAGTTTAGTTTCCCTGGCACTGGTTCCACATTCCGCATTTTAGTATTTGTGGCACAAATCCCATTCACATCATGGGAAAATATCTCAAATTGATTGTGAAGCTCAACAAAGTCACTTATAAATAAATGATTTGAACATTATGCGCAGAAAAAGCTAATATCAGTCCCATGACTTGTGGTGGTACCATAGAAATAGAATGAATAGAACGGGCGTCCCCATTCAAGTCATAATGGGTGGACTGGCAGCAGTAGCTGTCGGTGCCATTTATGATGAGGGAGGACATTTTTTTTTTTATGAGCATAGCCTTATTTCTATTACAGCATATTGGATGACTGTCATTCACAGTCCATTCACCCAGCTCAATGTAACATTGATAGGTTTAGGTTACTACACGATACTCAAATTGTCCCTATACCCATCATGAGGTTGCTACACACTAGCCTATGAATGAAAGTTTACAACGTAGGGAGCACAAGTCGAGAGAAAATTTTGAATAATCAAGGTTCCAGACATTGACACATTCAATACCGCCTGCACTCTCTTGCCTGCATCTAGCTGATTTAGGGTGTAATAATTACTCCAACAGTTGCAAATGAGTTTCTATTGGAGAAATTCAGGTGTTTATCCCCATTTCGTTTGCTTCTGTTTAAGAAACGTTTTTCAACAGAATCGGCAGAATGAATACACCCCAAATCACACGCAAACACAGTTCACTTTCAAAGGAGCCACATACAATCAACATGATCACTTTGCTTGTTAATTCCTTCTCACATCTTTGCGCTCTCCTCCTCTCAATTTTCCCCCTTTGTTTGTGGACTTCAGTGCACAACACATCAGCAGTCTGTGACCAGGTGAAAAAACCTTTCCCAACCAAACCATCATAACCACTACACACAGCTTACATCTTTGTCATCATATTAGCAAACATCATACTCATAAACAACATAGCTACTAGAACTAACGCATATTAATCGCTACAAATCATGCAGTACAGTCAGCAAGCAGTTTAGAAGTTACACCTGCCGGCTCCAGTGGCAATAAATTAATCAAACCAAAAGCTTACCTTGACTTGGAAAAACGTTCCAGTGTTGGATAGCCATAGCCTGCTAGCTAACATGGCATCACTCTCTGTTTGAGCTGTGTGCTTGAGTAGGCTAAACTATCTAGCTGCATTCGCTAACTAAGTAAGTGAAAGTGGAGAAAATACAACAAAATATAGCTAGCTCTCGCTTGCTTATTCATTTTTTAAGAAATGAATTTGTTCAAAACTGTTCAACTATTGTCTTTCTCTTTGAGTCAACTACTCACCACATTTTATGCACTGCAGTGTTAGCTAGCTGTAGTTTATGCTTCCAGTATCAGATTAATTATCTGATCCTTTGATTTGGTGGACAACAAGTCAGTTCATGCTTCAAGAGCTCTGATCGGATGAGGTCCTTCAACCTGAAGTTGTTACTGTGTAAATCTATGGAAGGGGGTGAGAACCATAAGTCTCCTAGGTTTTGTATTGAAGTCAATGTACCCAGAGGAGGACGGAAACTAGCTGTCCTCCGGTTACACCATGGCGCTACTCTACAGTGTGCTTTTGAGGCTACTGTCGACCTTCATTGCAAAACCTTGTGTTTTAATCCATTTTCGTGAATATATTTAGTGTTATCTAAAAAGGTTACCTTTAATGTTTCTCTATTTTTACGAAATTCACTCCTTTGAGGAGCCTCCACTAACTGTCACATGTTGAGTGTACCCATGCTTAGGTTTAAGATAGGAAGGTTAAGACAATGGAGTCACAATAATGCAAAGGGTCTACCGCTCTGAATCAACCATGGGACCAGCTCAAGCATAGTAGCTTCGCTGCTTAGGCAGAACGCAAGCGGTCTGAAGCAGATCATAAGGTTGGTGAAAAATTGCAATTGAAGCTAATGCAAGACAACAACAAAAACATCTAGCCAGCTAGTTAACGTGTAGGTTGAAGATTACAATGTTAAGACAACGGGGTTCTAATATCCCATAACTCTTTGCAATTCATGGGACCAGCTTTGTAAATTAGAAACTGCCCTCGTAGTCAATGTACGGCTACACACTTCTGGGCAGATCACGCTGGAAGCCTGTATGGAAGATATCCATATTACTGGGATTTACACTACAGATATCCCTCAACGGGCCTACAGTCCCCGGCCTAAAGTAGTCACTTTCTCCGCGCCAAATACGATAACGTTACTTCGCAGAGAACGACAATAGGTTTCAATTTTATGTACGACATGAGAGATACGCACATGCAACAAAGTAGACTACAAAATTGCTGGATTGTCTGGGGAAATCTGTATTGTTGCTTAATCGGAGTTACACTAGTAACTCGATCCCATAACTTTCTCGCGCTTCTTAAATAATTAATTTAGACAGACATTTCACATTTGGATATATATTGACACTAGACGAACGACAAACCGATCGACTACCGGTAGCCTAACCTTTCCTAAACTATCTGAAACAATGCCCACCTGTATTAAGAACGAAGGCTTATTTCAAACAAGATTGATAGGCACTGGCAATGCGCCTTCGCCAGTGACTCATCTTATCGTGGACTGTAACTGACTGTGATGAGGGAGCAAATTACGGAACTGCGTGTACCAAAACATGACCCAGAAGTCAAGAGTCCCTTACGTAAACGGACATAAAGAAAGTGCTTACCGCGCAAATATATAGCACCATATGATTTTGCTACAGATTTCAGACAAAGGGATGGCGATCTCCCAACAAATAGGCTACAGTGATACATTTAGCTTGCTTGGTGAGTCACACTTGTAACTGTTATAGCTAAACACATTGAAGTGTTGGCATGCACGGACGTTAATACTTCACTACTCGTTCACAACAAATATGACCATTAGGCAACCAGTCGATGTACTATTAGGCTATAGCAACAAAACACCACGGCTATTAAAAGCAAACGCTGTGAAAAACATTGTCAGACAATCAAAATTAGCTTCGCTGTCAGTAACTGCCTGGCATTATTGGTGTCGACTCGATTCGTGGGGGAAAAAAGGTTGCCGATTGGAATCGGAAACATCATTCATGAACATTAACATTCTCGCGACAAAATCACTAATATTATATATCTTCAAAATCAATCGTGATCTGCTTTCTTAATAGTAAAATAGACTCACATAGCTGAATAGTTCCATCGCTGTCTGTGCGCCACATAGGAACGGGGGAAAGCTGTAACTCACCATGACTAAGCATTGTACGAAACTGATTCTCACTGCCAAAATAAGAGTGGGCCTCAATACGAGTCTGCTGGCCTCCATAGACATGCATGAGCGGTGAACCGCGAGCGGAGGGAGGGGACTTTTACGGAAGAGGAGTTCTTAGAATAAAGGAAGCGGGACTAGTTCTGCGTCGTTCTAAACGCGCTTCTGACAATCAAATATTGACACAATTAGCCCAATTTTCTCAAAATGTATATTAGAAAGCCGTATTCGACGAAATTGTACAATCTGTTAAATAAACGTGTGTGCACTTTACAGAAATAAGGAATAAAGCTTTGAATGAAGTGCTGGCTATGCACTTTTCAATAAAGCTGAGTTACAAGTTCACACAGAAACAAAGCACAGGGAAAACGGAATGAATCATAACAATAAGCTACAGTAGATTGAATGAATGGAGCTATCTTTTACACTGACAATGCATATTTTTCTTTGAATGAATGACGTCATTCTGAAATAGACAGCTGTTCAGTTGAATAGGCCTATATGAAAATATACATTTTGTTACATTCAACAACCCCATAATAACATATTATGATATGGCTCACCTGATATAGCTCACTTCATATTCCCATGGATTTGAACCTTTGTGTACATTTTCCATTCAATTTCACGATATCACGATATGATTATTGTACAACTGGACACGTAATATATACGGCTTGTTCCAGGTGCGGAAGGTGCTGACACATCAATACATATTGTTCTCCCCAGGGCAGTGTTCTGCCTAGAGAAAATACGTAATTCCAGCAAGTACTGTAAATTCCAGAACGGAGCCACAAGGTGGCACTAAAAGCTTAGTTTGTTATGCTGGGCACACAATACACTTACCCCATTTCCTTGTCCCAAATATTTTATTCCTCGCATCCACAACCCCAGGACGTGGGTGCTCGCATTACACGATTATTTCCTAGTTGATCCTGCCTGGTGTTCTACAGAGTGAATTGGCGGTTGTTATTGTCTAATTGCGTTGTAGCACATGCTCATACTACATTTGCAGACAATGAAAGATCAGCTATGGAAAATCAGATTTCCAACATTTTGATGCCATATTTACAATTATATAAAATACACTACATTACCAAAGTATGTGAACACCGTGACACTTGCTTGTCAAACATCTCATTCCAAAATCATTGGCATTAATATGGAGTTGGTCCCCCCTTTACTGCTATCACTGCCTTCCCCCCTCAGGGAAGGCTTTCCACTAGATGTTGGAACATTGCTGCGGGACTTGCTTCCGTTGAGCAATAAGAGCATTAGGGAGGTAGAGCGATTAGGCCTGGCTTGCAGTCGGCGTTCTAATTCATCATTAAGGTGTTCGATGGGATTGAGGTCAGAGCTCTGTAAAGGCCAGTCAAGTTCTTCCACACCGATCTCGACAAACAATTTCTGAATGGACCTCTCTTTGCACAGAGGCATTGTCAGGCTGAAACAGTAAAGGGCCTTCCTCAAACTGTTGCCACAAAATTGGAAGCACAGAATAGTCTAGAATGTCTTTGTATGCTGTAGCGTTAACATTTCCCTTCACTGGAACTAAGGGGCCTAGCTTGAACTTTGAAAAACAGCCCCAGACCATTATTCTTCCTCCACCAAAATGTACCGTTGGCACTATGCAATCGGGCAGGTAGCGTTCTCCTGGCATCCACGAAACCCAGATTCATCTGTCGGACCTTGATGGTGAAGCGTGATTCATCACTCCAGAGAGCGTGTTTCCACTGCTCCAGAGTCCAATGGCGGCTTTTGACTGGTACTGTATATCTAGCCTATATATAGGAAGAGAAGTTTAGGCCTAGCTCCAGAGAGAGCTATGCTACGACACCAATGCATTTCTTTATGTCAGATGGCTATTGCATCTGCTATACAGATATAGACATACAGAAGGAGGCAAATTCTTACATTTTTTATTATAATATTTTGTATAAAGATAAGCATAATATTGTTAGATTATAGGAGTAACTCTAGTAGGCCTGAAACATTCTTCCTCACCTCAAGTTCAACTGTCGGTGTCAGTTGAAGCGCCTTTATATCACACTGCCTTTATATCATAGGCTTGCAGTGGCTAAAGCTTAATAATAGCCACTCCAAACCTTCACAAACATTTCTAAACTTTATTAGGGAAATGTCAAAAGTAAGTCAAGCCATTGTTTATAGGGGAAATACAAGCAGGCTGTTGTACTGCGGCAAACACAGCATTATAGTGGGAACTTAATTTGGCCAAAGAAAATGGCTCAACAGAATTAAACAAAACACTTGCAGGTTTAACTGGTTTAAACCTTCACAACATTTTTGAACAGGCTATATTGCAGCAATTACCAACAAAGACAAGTGCCTACTATACCCAAAAATGACAGAAATAGGCTAATGTTACATGTTTTACAACAGACCTACTTATGACCTATCTAAACTAAATACAGAGCACACAATTAAAAAGACAGATTGAATTGAATTTAGCCAATGAAAATGTCTCAACAGAATTAAACAAAACAGGTTTAGCATATTTAAATAACTGGCTTTGATTCATGAATAGGCTTACAATAATATCAATGACATACAATAATAATAATCAAACAAATTATTATAAATAATGTAACTTCCAAAATATCCTCCTACCTGAATAGGGAGTTGCGCAGTAGCCTGTATTACTCCCATCTTAGTCCACCCCAATATTAAAACTTATATTAAATTCCCCTTGTTGGCTTTTCACTATAGGTATACTCTTTTCCCTATAGGTATACTCTTTTCACTATAGGTATACTCTTTTCACTATAGGTATACTCTTTTCACTATAGGTATACTCTTTTCACTATAGGTATACTCTTTTCACTATAGGTATACTCTTTTCCCTATAGGTATACTCTTTTCCCTATAGGTATACTCTTTTCACTATAGGTATACTCTTTTCACTATAGGTATACTCTTTTCCCTATAGGTATACTCTTTTCACTATAGGTATACTCTTTTCACTATAGGTATACTCTTTTCACTATAGGTATACTCTTTTCCCTCTAACTTTTGTTCTACTTCAATGAAAAATGCCTCCATCTTGACAATCAACAGTAGCCGAGGCCAAGGCTCCTCTGCTGCTCTCTCTCCTCAGCAGTAGGCGCACCTGCGAGCAAGGCGTGAGAGAATGGTGCTGAAGAGCACATTTGGGGGTGTAGGCTATGATGCTTACAAAAAAACTGGAGCATTTTCCCATCAGAGTTGTGTTTCCACCAAATTGACTTGTTGCAGATGAAAATCTGAGTGTAAATACGTAATGCACATAAAAATACCTTTAGAGGTTCAATTCCCATGTACTGAATGCAAATACAAGCTAAATGGGTTTCCATTGCATTTTCAACTCCAGGCATACTGATGGTTTTGTCTAGCCAACAGCTGGCAGATACAGTGCAGCTATAGCCTACTACATGAGGAGATTATTAAGGACCAAAGTGCGAGATAATTTTTATTTGTCAAATGGCAAGCATCGATCATCATGTCACCAGAATAAGACCCTCGATATGTGTTAAAAGGAGCACCAACCTCGTCTCTGTGCACTTTCACCGCCCTGTGAAGGTCATAATAACTTATTTCATGATGTGTTGAAACATTTTCTCAGACTTGTAAGCTACTTTACTCGCAGGGTAAAGTAAAGGTAAAGGTTATCAATGTCAAGCCATTTTGAGGATGCTGGAGTTCTATTTTGGATGAGTGTGTGCATGCCTACAGGATACTGCCTACAGGATACTGCCTACAGGAGACTGCCTACATGATACTGCCTATAGGATACTGCCTACAGGATACTGCCTACAGGATACTGATACTGCCTACAGGATACTGCCTACAGGATACTGCCTACAGGATACTGCCTACAGGATACTGATACTGCCTACAGGAGACTTTTAAAGTAGCCTAATCATACTAAAGCATTGTGACTGGTTGTGTTTATGCCACATATAAAAGGTAATACGTTTTAAAAGTGTATTTATAAATATTTAGGCTATTGTCAAAGCTAAAATACCACCTATGCAAGATCAACAATTCAACTTGCCCCTGCCTACCCAATGGCAGTTATTCCTCATGAATCCCTACAGATCTGATCAGGGGTGCAACTTTCACTGGGGAGGCATTTTTGTCCCCCCCCCCCAGTTTTATCAATGGAATGTGATATAACCCGGTGTGCTTTAGGACCATGCGGACGCCTCAGAGCGGTCAGGTAGGCTGTTTGGAGTGTTTATTCGACTGGATTTAAAAAAACAACAATTATGTCCATCCCACTTCTAAAACCAAAATTGCGCCTCTGGATCTGATAGATTCAGCTCTGCCTTACCACTGAGCTAATGTACAGCTAGGGACAGTTCCTTAAACTCTACAGTAAAGTGGGCTATCCCCAAAGTTGAGTGCTTACGCTCCCTCACCCTGAGCCTATAAACCCGGTGCCTTCTCAGGATTGTCAGGGCCAGAGCTTCAACTTCAGCACACTATGAGCGGGTCGACCTCCTCTGGGTTGGTTTAGCCCAGAGACACCCCTCTTACGACACCTACCAATGCACTCAGGTTCCTTTATTCCAGCCACTCGAGTTCCCGATATACTAATTAACCAGATGTTAAAAATCCTAAATGAATGAAGTCAATTTCAGACCCCTAGAGTAAAACGACATGCACTTGTATGACTCTTTGATGACACAGGGTTTCAGAACAATAAAGCAAGTTTATTCAAAATTCCGGAAACAGGCATAAAAATACCAAATTAATATCACCAATCAATGACAAGGGAAAATTAATCTCGGATTAAATTGATAGATGTCTCCGGCGCCCTTAACTAAACCCTTATTGGAGTGCCAATACATTGTCTTTTACAATGTCTTTTTTTGTCTTTTATTATGAGAAGCACAGTGTTTAATAACAAGAAAAACGTGTTCTTACCTTCTACAACATAAACATCTTTTTGTCTCCCCCTCAGGATGATCAGTCCCTCAGTTGGTGTCTAAACAACTCTTAACACTTCTATCAATTAGGTAACCTAAACCTCAACATCTATCTTCAACTAAATAGCTACAGAAAACATCTTCTTCCAGCCAGCAACAGGTTTTTCTAGCAAGCTCAAAGAGAGTCGTACCTCTCTCTAAAATCCTGCCTCTTTTATACCATACTCCTCATCTTCTGCTAGCTCATTGTGGCTAACACCTGCCCCGATGACGCGTTCAGTGGTTGACACCTAATGTGGCCATTTCTCAAAAGGTGCTTTTTCAGCACCCACTAGCCCCCACCTTATCCTCACCGATGCAAGAGGTGCGCCTCCACAGGATGCCCCCCCCCTTGCCTCCCCTGGCTGCTCTGACCTGGGGGTTTCCACCCTAAATATACTTCATTAACATTACCTTTTAAAACATTATTTTTTTAAACATGGACCTTTCTTATTCCCTTCTAACTTCACTCAATTCTAATCCTACTCCAGTCTAATGTATTACTCCAGTTATGTCTTGAACACCCAACATTTTAAATATCATTTATAACATTTAATCATGATCATATTTTATCAAACCTTGTCCTCCAAGCCTCTTCAACATAATCCAAATGTGCTGTACGTTGAAACAAACAACATTATAACATTATTAACCAGTTTACTACATTACCTTTATCGCCTTTAATAATTTTTCAACCTTTAACATTCAACCGTTAACATTCAAACTTTAACATTCAACATTCAATAATCATCTTAATAAATATCTGTACTATTTTTTTCTCCTTCTTCTTCTTTAGAGTCCATGTCCATTTTCTTTGGGCCTGGGCCTGCCGGGAGCATATGTGGCCACAATATTATAGGATGACTTGGGAGAATGATGATCTGCAGCAGACAGCGCATTCATTATCAGAAGTACAAAATAAAGCCAGACTGGCCTGCTACTGTGCCTTTCTAGACCTTATCAACTGTCAAGAGTAGAACCACAACTGATCCAAATCAAATGAAACATTCAAATCACAGAGTAGGCTAGAATGTTGTACTCACTTGAAAACAATAATGCAATTATTCATTGTGTTATAGGCGAGTCTACACTCTTAGAGAAAAGGGGTTCCAAAAGGGTTCTTTGGCTGTCCCCATAGGACAACTCTTTTTGGTTTCAGGTAGAACCTTTTTGGGTTCCATGTTGAACCCTCTGTGGAAAGGGTTCTAAACATACCACTATTCTCACTATGAATGGTGGATAGAGGGCACGATAGAGCGTTAGACTGGTAGACTATACTTAGTTGTGGCATAGTAAAAGTTAGCACATGGAAAAGCGTATGCATAAGGGAAGTACCAAAACACCTTGATATAGGGGAGGTGCATGCAAGCAGATTAGAACATTTGGATGGAAGAAATGATATAGTAAAACCTGCAAAAGAGTGAATGTAAACCAGGAAGAAAACACACTACCCTCCCCCGTCCCCAAAAAAACAAAACACAATCCTCCCCAAAGCAAAACAAAAGTTTGACAACCCACCCCTATTTTCGACCACCCCTCCCCCCCAGTAAATTGCGATCTGTCCCTAACATTCAATTATGTCATATCTCCATTCTCCAATTACCTGGAGCCTTTAGGAACAGGATCTATGAGGGGGAAAAAAACATGTCTTAGACATGAATTGCACATCAATGCTGTTGATCATTCAGAGACAGAACATCTTAACTGGCAATAACCACCACAGAGCTAAAGTGATTGAAACCACTCTTTGCAGAGAAGGTATTTAAAGGCCCAGTGCAGTCAAAAACATGATTTCCCTGTGTTATATATAATTAAACAATATTAGGTTGAATAATACTCTGAAGCTGTAAAAATTATGATAATGCCCTTTTAGTGTAAAAGCGGTTTGAAAAGTATGTTTTGGTGGGATGGAGTTTTTTCCTGACAGTCGGTAAATTAGTTAATAAACTAATAAGAAAGACTTCCAAACCTCTCTGCCAATAGCAGCTAGTTTTCAGTTTTCCCCTCCCCACTCAGACCACTCCTAGACAGTCCTACCAAAATTCTTGCTAGAGAATTTGCTCTTTGCTAAGAAGCTATTTTTGTTTCTGTAAAGACCATTTGAATTGAAAACAATCACAGTATTGTTACCCAGAAATGATTTGATATTGAGGTAAAAACGGCTGCATTGGACCTTTAATAAACGTAATATTGCAGCAGAGACCATATTGAAACTCATTCATGTCCAAATTCCAAATGTTAATGTCTATGCTTGAAGGAAAATGAATGTTCACACTTCATTAGTGATGAACAATACACCTTCATACCAATAACATCACATTGAGCCTTGGGAGACAATTCTGAAATCAGCTTTCATTTGTGTGACACTAGCAACTCATCTGTGTGAATTCAGTCTATCCATGGCCCATTCTGCCATTCCACTGCAGGAAGGAAAGGTAGCCCAGGGCCAGTGTTTGGGTATTCCTGAGACAGATTCATGGGAGTCTCTACCTCGCCATCTACCCTGGGTACAACTTGCTCCTTTGTTGTGCATAAGAGACCTTAGAACAGCTGCGGGGAATCAATTTTACAGTCCTGCAGCACAGAGGTCTGTGCCCCAGGAAGGAGGCTAACGTTAGGGTTCACCGACCTTTGACATCTTTCAGAACATGGTCATGTTCATGGAGGTAGTGGCAAAGTGTGGTGCTAACAAGTGGGGAAACCTATATGCCTACGGTATATACCATACCAACGTTTGCTGTTGGTCTTCTATGTGGTCATCGTATCGTGGAAAACCGGTATGTCAGATTATGTGTTTGATCTATGTATCCAAGTTAGATCAACTCGCAGGTTACAACCACACAATACTTCTCTCATGTTTTAAGAGCCATAGTAACAACTGGAGAGAGGGAGAGACAGACAGAATGAGAAAATGAGAGAGAAAGAGAGACAAAGAGACAGACAGAGGGGGATGATTAATCTGTTTTGTGGTAAACTGTATGTACAGTACACTGTGTGGTATTAGTATTGAATAGATTTGTTTTTTCAGTCCAGCTGGTATTATGTTACTGTATGCTGTACACTACGCTGCTTCTATAGTAGACTCATAAATCATCCACACGTGTCTGGTGTGTATGTGTGTGTGTGTGTGTGTGTGTGTGTGTGTGTGTGTGTGTGTGTGTGTGTGTGTGTGTGTGTGTGTGTTATTCACTGTGAACCGTCTAATAACCTGAAAGCCATCGCTATAGAAACAGATAACCCAGAGGTGTTTAAAGTCTCACAATACTAACAAAAGACACTTCACTCTACGGGGTTAATGATCTTTACATGTTAAACCCGGGTAGATTATTAGGATTGACATGTCCAGTAAATAGATCTCATGGGGTTGTTTGTGAAACATAGTATTCACTGTAAAGAGGACAACTCAATGATCCTAACTGTGACCCTAATCTATAGAACAGACAGAATTTCTACTTAAAATGGTGTGTTTTTTTTAGACACAAGTGTAAAGTTCATGGAGGAGGTCATTCAAGGAGTTGGTCTGATGGTGCCCTCTGATGTCATCGGCAAAGGAAAACAGAAGAGGAAAGGCCTGCCTGCCCATGTCATGAGGATCCCTGGACCACCTATTGAGAAATGCCTTTTGTTACGTAAACAAATGAACTGGAAAGGAGACTGGAGTGCAGCTTTAGAAACCTATAACCCTTTTATTACCATACATGTGTATGTCCATTTCTGGACCATTTCTGGACCGTATCTATGACGCACAACCAGAGGACAAGACTAGTGTACCTTGGATGAGTTACGAGCTGGGATTATGGCCTGGTGAAACAACACCTCATTATGTCTACATGTAACTAATGTATTCATTAGTGCACCACACTTTTGTTTTGCCAAGGATCATGAAAACAAGCCTTTCTTATTGGACAAGCTCAGGTGGTCATCCCTTCCTGTTACAGTCTTTTTTCTTCCTGTTTGATACTGTATTAATACGACCCTGGTATAACAGGTTAAGAGAGACAGGAAGGCCATGTGTCAGGGGCCTGGCTTTGAAGAATAGGCTCTTTGTGTGTTCGCAGTCAGTCAGACAGGAGCTGGACGACGGAAATATTTGAATCATGTCAGAAGCTATACAGTATCCAGACCAATGTTATTAACAGATGTTGGAGAGGGGGGGTCTGAGACTGTTTCCTGCCACAGTTCTCTAAGAAATGCTATTTCACTCACTCAGCTCCTCCACGATGGGAGGACATGCACGCCAACGCACGTATGCACAAGTACACGCAGGTTTGCACACACACACATACAGTGCCTTCAGAAAGTATTCATACCCCTTGACTTACTCTATGGTTTGTGTTACAGCCTGAATTCAAAATGTATTCAATTGTTGTTTTTCTCACCCATCTACACACAATACCCCTTAAGGACAAAGTGAAAACATGTTTTCAAACATTTTAGCAAATTTAATTGAAAATTAAATACATAAATATCTCAGTCACATAAACATTCACACCCCTGTTAGAATCGCATTTGGCAGTGATTACAGATGTGAGTCATTCTGGGTAAGTCTCTAAGAGCTTTGAATAACTGGATAGTACAATATTTTACAACCGGCTGTGATTAGGAGTCCCATAGGCCGGAGCAAAATTAGCCCAGTGTCGTCCGGGTTTGGCTGGTGTAGGCCGTCATTGTAAATAAAAATTTGTTCTTAACTGACTTGCCTAGTTAAATAAAGGTTACATATATTTTTTTAAACAATTAAAAGCTCTGTCAAGTTGGTTGTTGGTCACTGCTAGACAGCCATCTTCAAGTCTTGCCATAGGTTTTCAAGTTGATTTAATTCAAAACCGTAACTAGTCCACTAAGGAACATTGACTGTTTTCTTGGTAAGCAACTCTCTGTGTTTTAGGTTATTGTGCTGCTGAAAGGTGAATTTGTCTCCCAGTGTCTGTTGGAATCAGACAACCAGGTTTTCCTCTGTTTTTTATTTTTACCCATCTACCAATAGGTGCCCTTCTTTGTGAGGTTTTGTAAAACCTCCCTGGTCTTTATGGTTGAATCTGTGTTTGAAATTCACTGCTGGACTGAGGGACCTTCCAGATGTGTGGGGTACAGAAATAAGGGCATCATTCAAAAATCATGTTAAACACTTTTATTGGAGAGTCCATGCAATTTATGTGACTTGTTTAGCTCAATTTTACTCCTGAACCTATTTAGGCTTGCCATAACAAAGGAGTAAAATACTTATTGACTTAGGACATTTCAGCTTTTCATTTGGAATGAATTAGTAAAACATAATTCCACTTTGACATCATGGGGTATTGTCTGTAGGCCAGTGACAAATCCAGTCTGTAACAACAACATATGGAAAAGGAGTTTGAATACTTTCTGAAGGCTCTGTACACCTGTGCATAATCCTGCAGAGTGAACACCAACTTTATAATCAGATTCTTCAGAAAACAGTTGTTTTAATAATGGTAGAACCTTGGTAGTACAAAAAACATATACTTTACAGTACAAAGTACAAGCCCTAACAAATTCCTTTAGAAATACAAAAATAAATCGCTCAATACACACCACGCAGTACAAAAGTATGGTGCACCTTCTCATCCATCCAAATACAGAACACGTTTTATTTTGGAATTGCTAGATGACATTACCAGTTTAAATGTTGAAAAATATACATTCAGGTCCATAGACTGTATAGGAAAAGCCTCTCTACAGCCAGAAATAACAGATGTGTCAAATGGAATTGCACTGTATACATCTGTGTATCTTCCCACTTTGATCTTGATTTATACCTGACAAGCACGTTCTAGTTTAACGTTACCAAACAGCCAATGCAGCTGGATGATGCCGACTAGCAGGTTAGGATGGTAACCTGTAACCTGGGGATCTGTTGTTTCATCAGTTATAACACAGTCTTCAAAACAGAGACCCCCAAGTGCAACAGACGGTTCTTATCGATACAATAACACAAGAGGAACACGAAGGACTGCATGAAGTCCTTTGCTTGGGGAAGAAGTCCATCACTGATTAGAGCTGCAGGTAGTTGGGTTCATAGTGACATTCTTATAGTAGTGTTTTTGTATTGTAGTGTGTGTGATGGCATTTAAAATATAAATTCCAATCAGGAACCAACAGGTAGTTTCCACTTGACTGAGTAAGCCCAGAACAACAGTTACAGCTAAAATGCCACTAAAACAGTGGGGAGATTTTCTACTCAAATTATAATCTTAGTCACGGGTGGCTGGTGGCACCTTAATTGGGGAGTAGGGGCTTATAGTGATGGCTGGAACAGAATTAATGGAACGGTAGAAAACACTTGGTTTATATGACTTTTAACACCATTCCATTTATTCCATTCCAGCCATTATTATGAGTCGTCCTCCCCTCACCAGCATCCTGTGATCTTAATATTGTTTGACATCTCCCTCCACATCCAGGTACCATAATGTTTAGGTGCATGCGTAGGTTTCCATTGTGTGTTTGTGTTTCAAAGAGCAACTGGTGGGTGAACAACACAGCATCCACTTCCTGTATAGGCTTCTGTTTGGGCACACTGTGTAGCTAGCTGTATGGGGTTATCACAACCGGCGTCTCGGAGTGTACCCCAAATGTCAAAAGTAGTGCACTGTATAGGGAATAGGGTGCCATTTGGGACACAGGCAGGCACAACATGGACCTTCGAGCCAGCGAAGTCCAGGTGACCACAGGCATATTATTATTATGTCCATATTATGCCTTCTTTAAGGCATTTCAAACAACAATAACAACATAGAAATGTTGGGTGAAGTAAACCGAGGCGCACTCGCCACAACAACTCAACATGGTTGGAATGTCCAGTTTACAGTCTTAGTTCTAGAACAGAATGTCCAATCTTAATCCATGGCTTTCAATGCTCTCTCAATGCAGAGTTAACTTAGTGCAAATCAGTTCTGGAAGGTTTTTGTGAATACCAGAAGAGTTGCTTAATTCACATTTTCATTTCTTCCACCTGGCTTGATGTTTAGTCATCATTCTTACAACATCAGTCTTTTGATGTGGTGATATTGCTGCAAGTGCACCACTACAGACTTGCTGAAGAGAGATATGTCTGAACTTGATGCTCTCATCAAAAACACCTGTAGCTATATCTGTCGCAATCATAGATCATTCACCTGTCTTTTTGAGGGTTTGCTCTTAGGCTTAGTTCATTGGCCAGAAGAGAGCTATAGATGTAGGCTAGTCTGCCGGAGGCCATTGGAGTTGAGTTGCCAAACAGGAAGTGATGCAGTTTTCAGGTGGCCATATTGAGCACTCCTGTTGTCCACCACTTCAATACGAAGTTCACTCCATAGAAATACAATTACTGGAAGGGACAAAGCCCCTAATTCTATGGTTTACTCTCTCAAACACAGAGCTGCCCAAAGGGTCCCTCAGGTCTTGTCTTTTCAGGAGGCCATATGGAGAACTTATGTTTCCCATCTTCCATAGGGAGTTAGTTCCCTGTCCATCACAGAGCTATCCACATTAGGCTCTTTAGACCTTGAAGAGCTTGGGGTAGAGAGTCTTTATGGGTGACTGAGCCGTGACGATGTTCCCAGAGGAGATCGTCGTCTCCAGGCCTTCCAGCTTCTTCGATGCCACCTCCGTCTTACTGAAGCTACACTCCAGGAACGGCACCCCTATCCTCTTCACCTGCCCGTCCTTGGTCATGAGACACGGGCGGCAGAGCAGTTTTAAAATAGCGCGACGCATGTCTTTGCTGGTCAGGGTGTATATTATGGGGTTGAGGAGCGAGTTCACCATGGCAACGCCCAGGAAGTAGTCCGCCTTGAGGAGCAGTCGGCAGCGGCGGGCAGGGCAGAATGAGTCTAGGCCGAGGAGGAGGAAGAGCGGCAACCAACAAGCGATGAAGACGCCGAGTACAATAGTGACTGTCTTGAGGAGCGCCATGTACTTCTGGGATTTTCTGGCGAGGCCTTTGCGAAGGCTTCCCTTTGCTCCTCCGAGGCGTTGGCGCTGGGTGTTAGTGCGCACGATACGGAAGACGCGGGCGTAGAGAACGACGATGGTGAGGAGCACGCCGCTGAACACGGACACGCAGCACAGGATGTAAGACTTGGCGTAGAGCGGGAGAACCGTGGAACAGTGGTCCAGATGACCCATACAGTTCCAGCCCAGGACGGGGAGCACCCCCAGCAGCCCTGCTAACGCCCAGCTCCCCCCGATCAGAGCCAGCAGCCGACCCTTCTTTGCCCCGTGGTATGGTTTCATTGTCACCATGGTAACGTGGCGTTCTATAGCGATGGCCAATAGGCTGATGACGGAGGCGGCTAATGTGATAAAGACGCCTCCTTCCCTCAGAAACCAGAGTATTGGAGTTAGTCTCAGTGTATTAGGACCAGACATGATGATATTAGCCATGTAGGTGACACCGGCCAGGAGGTCTGACAGAGTCAGGTTACCTAGGAAGAAAATATAGAAAATTAATGGAATTGCATATGGTGGATTTTTAAAAATTACATTGTAACATAACATTTTTTTAAAGTTATATAACGTATAGTCAAGTATAGTCAATATAGTATAGTCAAGTTGTCCTCTGAAGAAAGGGGGGTGGATGTAGGACAAAAACAACAACGGTTACCTAGGAGATAGTACATGGGCAGGTGGAACTTCTTATTGGTCCAGATGGCTATTAGAACCACAGCATTCTCCAGGATGATAAGAAGACACACTACCAGGAAGGCTATGGCTTCAGGTTTTAACCCTTCACGATACCTGTCTGTCTGGAGCTTGCCTGTGTAGTTGTAGTGCGTCACAATGACATCATTGTTCTGGTAATCCCAGAAGAATTGGAGCAGGCTTGGAGAGGTGTTGGTGGGTAGAGAGCCTATAGATTCAGTGGGGAAGGTCCCAGCGTAAGCAGCACGGGAGGCTTCCATCTCCATGTTTCTGTTGTTTGTTAAGTCTTCTTTAGTGAACTCTTTGGTTGACTTTTTAATACCTTATTCTAGGTATTAATTAACGCATAGTTTAACTTGTCATGCTTCAGTTACCGATCAATATCAGTTGGTATGGGGGATCTCTGTGAGTTTCGCTCCATAGAATGACAGAACTATAATCCAATAGACAAGAAGGTGTTAGTTGCAGCTGAGTCAGGTAGTGGTTTTCTTTCCCCACGTTTCTGATCACAGGTGTTATGCTTGGCAATGCCACCAGGGGGTGCTCATGTGCTCTGTTTGAAGGGGTCTTGACTGGGCCGCTTATTGTCCAACTCCTGTGAATGAAATAATACAGAGGACATTAGGGTGAGAACAGTACAGTATGACTAATTACAAACACATCATGAAAAACAAATAAACAAACACATGTTTAAAAAATAACTAAAAACATTTATCTACATTTTAATTTTAATTAAATTAGCCTATTGAAGGCAATCTTTAATTCGTTGCCCTAAAACGTTTGCTATAGTGATTCATTTTTTATTAAAACATTGGGCTTTATGGGAAGTGTGGAGCAGAGTCGACATTGAGATAGCGACACATGCGCTTAGTTTAAAACACATAGTGACCACTTGGGGTAAAGGTTTTGACTGAGTTAGCGAGTACCTAAAGAGGCCATGTGAAATGTTTCAAGCTCTTTCCTTAACTACCTTAATTATGTTTAAAGCGTGAGTTAATCACGTTAACGATATTAGACATTCAGCGTCATAACAGTGCGTGCGTAAAGTTGGCACACGCGGACACTTTCACCTGCCAGCTTCGTCATAGCACAGTCGGGGTGAAATGTCAGTAGGTTGGAGTAAATTTGAGTTGCTCAAGTTTCCAGAAGGAAATCAATGTAAAATGTATGGAATTTAATCTGGAATGCATATACTTTTATAAATAATGCCTTGTCAAAAGAAATCGAAACCAGAGTGGAGAATGTCTTTGATCAGATAATGTTTATGTAAGAAACCCATTAAGTGTCAACCGGGTCGCATTCCTTTGAGTCTTGTGTTTTGAGAATGGATTTTTTTCTTGCTTTGAGTCATATGGTAAGATTTTAAAAAATGGCCTTGTCTGGAAACGTTAACTCGAATCTAATCTGTAGCCAATGAAATTAGGGCAACAAACTTGACGTTTCAAGGTTCAAACTATAGAATTGCTAGGAATTAGAATACTCAATTTAATAGGATGTATATGTTTCAAACAAACAACTAAAAAAAATGCATAGCCAACACAAATTCCACAATATAGCCTGGATATAATAGGATACATATAGAGAAGTTTAACTGTTCTTAAAAATATGATAGTGACCGTTGTTGTATCTCACTGCACATTTCCATGGAATCACATCCCACTAAGCAAAATTGGTTCAGACGTTTTTTCAACGTCTTGTGCTGATATACCTACATTTCCAATTCAGCCCATTGACCGGTAATTACCCCAATCACATCAGATCTTTATCAGAACTGATCTAATTGGTCAAAAGACTGCCTGTCTAAATTCAGCCTAATTGCCGTACGCTGATTACCCCCAATAACGTCTCATTGCGATGGGCATGGTCTGTAAAGTTCCCACGGTCCACAGACCAAAAATAAGTTAACGGCTTGTGCATTCCACACAACAGGCTACATACATGTCAAACGAAATCTAATAAACAGAAAGTGAAATTGGATTCAACCGAATTCAAACATGTTCTGAGAAGAGATTCAGCACACTGCAGACACCCTTATCTTTTACAACAGATATAAAGTAAGACGCAATTCTAGCGCGTAAAAGCAACGCATCCAATGACTGCGTATTTGGTAAAACGCTTTCTATTAACTTAGACTAGCACTGCGACATTGCATACAGATGTGAAATAAACCTACCTTGAATATTATTTGTAGAGATCTTATCAATGCGTTGAAGAGAATCCACACTAACCACCGCACAAGAGAGAACTGACAAGCAAGACACCGGAGCAGCAGAATCTAACTGAAAAATCCAGGGGGGGTTGGTTTTAGCCCAATCTCTCTCTCTTCTCTCTCTCCTCTCTCTTTCTCTCGCTCTCCTCTCTCTGTCTCTCTCTCTCTCCCCTCTCTCTCTCCTTTTCCTCTCTCTCTCACTCTCCTCTCTCTCTCTCTACACATTAACCATTGATGGTTTGCGACTCAATTCAACTTTTAAAATACAGGGACAAGCAGTACACGCAGGGAAAAGTGAGGAGGCAAGAGAAAAGCATATTGTCGAAGATTTTTGGTATTGTGGTTCCTTGAATTTTTTGGGGCCATAGAAATATAATTCATAGAATTTACCCACAGAACATATGGCCGGATTCTATAGTCGAATACTCATTTGATTATTTATTATGATGCCTGTTTCATGGGAGACAGAACACATGAAACAGTTGTATCTCTCTGGCTTGATTATCGTAGATAGTTATCATCTGGAAGTGTAAATAAATGCAATGTTTATGTAGTGTTATAGACTAGCCTAACTCCAGAGATTGTCAGTAATTCTAGTAACATGCTCAGACCCGCTATGTGTTGTCACCTGCCAAACCGCTCCAGGCATTGGCTACAGATTGAACCATCTCTGTTGGAACAGAACATGGCTACAGATTGAACCAGGTCTGTTAACACTGAGAGTGCCCGACCAACCACTGTAATGTAATGTCCCATGATTGGGATGTCTGGCTTAAAGCATGTACCATACACGTGTGTGTGGGTGCATACATATACTGGATACAGGGCTGTGCACATACCTTTGGAGAGGCAGGTGTTCAAAGACACTCATCCCACTGTCAGCAAGCTACCTAGCCTAAGCTACTGCTCACAGAGAGGGCAGTATATGGGCTATCAGCTGAGCGTAGAGGATGTAGAGGATGTAGGCTAAATCAGCTAACTAGTTAGTTAACTAACTGCTAGCTTTGCTGTTGTAACTATTGAACTACTCTTTACCTGTGATTGGAGTTTGTTCTGCTGCTAACATCAGCGTTGTAGGCCTACTTGAGAAACAGTCTAATTGAACCCTTCCCTGACCGTGAGAGACGACATACAACTTAGAAAGTAACCCGTGTGTTATTACTCATACTACCGCTAGGTGTCAGTAGATTCTGCTTGTGCAACAGCAGGAGGATGGTGGCAGCGGAGCGGGGGAGGGGGGATTTTCCAACATTAGAAAATGAGAAATGAGCTAAATATAATACATTCTTTACAGAACAGCAGAGACCCAACCCATCGGAATCAGCAAAGTCTTACTATACTTGTGAGAACTTTATGGAGACCAGCATCCCTAACCCCTAACTCTAACCTTCACCCCTAAACCTAACCACTAACCCTAATTCTAACCTTAACTCTAAACCTAACCTAAGTGAGGACTGGCAAAATGTCCTCGCTTCTCTGAATTTTTGTTGGTTTACTATTCTTGTAAGGACTTTTGGTAATCACAGTATACTAAAACATGTACACACACACACACACACACACACACACACACACACACACACACACACACACACACACACACACACACACACACACACAAAACCCAAATAAATCAGTCTCCCTCTCCAACGTGGGAGGTGAATGTGACACCTGAATGTTGATCCACATATCATTCAAATGAGAGGTTCCACCAACTGTTTGTCGGCGGTTGTATTATGGATACCCTGCTCCAATCCTGTTGGCTGTTCCAACATTCTACCTGTAGCGTATATAAACACGCCTGGGTTCAAATAATATATGTATCCTTTCAAATACTTTCAGCATTTGTCAGAGCCTGCCTGAAGTGCTAGATGGGCAGGGTTTGCACTTTCAAGTACTCCGTTGGTTCCATAGCGCCAGACAATCTCAACCAACCACAGCTTAAGTATTTGTAAGAAACAACTACTAATTGAACCCAGGTCTAGGACATATAACCAGGTGAGCCCAAGAGACAATGCCTTTCCCCTCCTCACAAACTACTGTTTGTTTATGGGATTAGCGTTAGCTGGGAGCTACCCTGATCACCCTCCCATGGGGATTAAGTCTGGTTCCTGTGTGTGTGTTTGTGTGTGTGTGTGTCTGTGTCTGTGTGTGTGTCTGTGTCTGTCTGTGTGTCTGTGCGTGCGTGTGTGGGTGGGAGCGTGTGTGTGTGGGTGTGTTCTCATGTGATTGTCTTCTCAGCGTGTGTGTGCACGCGCTCATGTATGGACATACGGGTCAAGTGCCTGCATTTCTCCTAGTCTGATAATGTCAGTTAAGGACAGCTCGTTGACACACTGACACACATGAGAGGATCAACAGAGTAAACATTTATCATAGGCTGAGCCAACTTGAAAAAAGGCCAGTCTGCTTGTCTTCAAGGAATAACAGAAAATGCAGCAAAGACTCGGTCTACATCCCAAAACAGCACCCTATATTTCTCTATATAGGGAATAGGGTGTCATTAGGGATGCACCCTAAGTGTCCAAAGGCTGTGAAGTATTTGCAGTTAATCATGTCAGTAATGTTAGTTCATCATATCAGAGCAGTAGCTCCGCCCACCGGTGAAGTGGAGCAGAGCATGCTGGGCGATCTCCAGCTCAGAGAAGAAGATCAGCTGCAGAGAAGTCAAGTGAGAGAAAGTTCCAGCCATCCTTGTGTTTTCACACCAGTTAGCTTTCATTGTGTTAGACAAGGCCAGTGTGCGTCCTTGTTGATATGTAAGTACATATTTCATATCTTTCAGGTGTTTATGTCATATTTATGGTTATGCTATTTAGTAGTTTCTACTGCGAGCTAGTTATTGTGAGATGGCTAGCTCTGTTTTGGTTGTCATATCATTTGGGACATGTAACCCTGTATTTGTAAAGGATAATGTCCCCCAGTGCGTTGTTTATATGCCCTGTAATTATATGGGTGTATGGTATATCACGTAGGCCGAGCAGTTTCCGTACCAGGCAGTGATGCAACCAGTCAGGATGCTCTCGATGTTGCAGCTGTAGAGCCTTTTGAGGATCTGAGGACCCATGACAAATCTTTGTAGTTTCCTGCCCTCTTCACGACTGTCTTGGTGTGCTTGGACCATGTTAGTTTGTTGGTGATGTGGACACTAAGGAACTTGAAGCTCTCAACCTGCTCCACTACAGCCCCGTCGATGAGAATGGGGGCATGCTCGGTCCTCCTTTTCCTGTAGTCCACAATCATCTCCTTTGTCTTGATTATGTTGAGGGATAGGTTGTTATTCTGGCACCACCCGGCCAGTTCTCTGACCTCCTCCCTCTAGGCTGTCTCGTCGTTGTCGGTGATCAGGCCTACCACTGTTGTGTCGTCTGCAAACTTAATGAAGGTGTTGGAGTCGTGCCTGGCCACGCAGTCGTGGGTGAATAGGGAGCACAGGAGGGGACTGAGCACGCACCCCTGAGGGGCTCCAGTGTTGAGGATCAGCATAGCAGATGTGTTGCTAACTACCCTCACCACCTGGGGGCGGCCCGTCAGGAAGTCCAGGATCCAGTTGCAGAGGGAGGTGTTTAGTCCCAGGATCTTTAGCTTAGTGATGAGTTTTAAGGGCACTATGGTGTTGAATGCTGAGCTGTAATAAATTAATAGCATTCTCACGTAGGCGTTCCTTTTGTCCAGGTGGGAAAGGGCATTGTGGAGTGCAATAGAGATTGCATCATCTGTGGATCTGTTTGGGCGGTATGCCAATGGGAGTGTGTCTAGGGTTTCTGGGATAATGGTGTTAATGTGAGCCATTACCAGCCTTTCAAAGCACTTCATGGTTACGGATGTGAGTGCTACGGATCTGTAGTCATTTAGACAGGTTGCCTTAGTGTTCTTGGGCACAGAGTCTATGGTGGTCTGCACAGAGACTACGGTGGTCACTACTGTTATAGCCTCACTACTATTATAGCCTCGCTACTGTATATAGCCTCACTACTGTTATAGCCTCACTACTGTTATAGCCTCACTACTGTATATAGCCTCGCTACTGTATATAGCCTCACTACTGTATATAGCCTCACTACTGTTATAGCCTCACTACTGTTATAGCCTCACTACTGTTATAGCCTCGCTACTGTATATAGCCTCACTACTGTTATAGCCTCACTACTGTATATAGCCTCACTACTGTTATAGCCTCACTACTGTTATAGCCTCACTACTGTTATAGCCTCACTACTGTATATAGCCTCGCTACTGTTATAGCCTCACTACTGTATATAGCCTCACTACTGTTATAGCCTCACTACTGTTATAGCCTCGCTACTGTATGCAGCCTCGCTACTGTATATAGCCTCGTTACTGTTATAGCCTCGCTACTGTATATATCCTCGCTACTGTATATCGCCTCTATACTGTTATAGCCTCGCTACTGTATATAGCCTCACTACTGTTATAGCCTCACTACTATATATATCCTCGCTATTGTATATAGCCTCTCTACTGTATATAGCTTCGCTACTGTTATAGACTTACTACTGTTATAGCCTCGCTACTGTATATAGCCTCACTACTATATATATCCTCGCTACTGTATATAGCTTCTACTGTATATAGCCTCGCTACTGTTATAGCCTCACTACTGTAATAGCCTCACTACTGTATATAGCCTCACTACTGTATATAGCCTCACTACTATATATATCCTCTCTACTGTATATAGCCTCACTACTGTTATAGCCTCACTGCTGTATATAGCCTCACTACTGTTATAGCCTCTCTACTGTATATAGCCTCACTACTGTTATAGCCTCACTACTATATATATCCTCATTATTGTATAGAGCCTCTCTACTGTATGTAGCCTCACTACTGTTATTGCCTCTCTACTGTATATAGCCTCACTACTGTTATTGCCTCTCTACTGTATATAGCCTCGCTACTGTTATTGCCTCTCTACTGTATATAGCCTCACTACTGTTATTGCCTCTCTACTGTATATAGCCTCACTACTGTTATAGCCTCACTACTATATATATCCTCGCTACTGTATATAGCCTCTCTACTGTATATAGCCTCGCTACTGTTATAGCCTTACTACTGTTATAGCCTTGCTAATGTATATAGCCTCACTACTGTTTATAGCCTCACTACTATATATATCCTCGCTAATGTATATAGACTCTACTGTATATAGCCTCGCTACTGTTATAGCCTCACTACTGTATATAGACTCACTACTGTTATAGCCTCACTACTATATATATCCTCGCTACTGTATATAGCCTCTCTACTGTATATAGCCTCACTACTGTTATAGCCTCACTGCTGTATATAGCCTCACTACTATATATATCCTCGTTACTGTATAGAGCCTCTCTACTGTATATAGCCTCACTACTGTTATTGCCTCTCTACTGTATATAGCCTCACTACTGTTATTGCCTCTCTACTGTATATAGCCTCACTACTGTTATTGCCTCTCTACTGTATATAGCCTCACTACTGTTATTGACTCTCTACTGTATATAGCCTCACTACTGTTATTGCCTCTCTACTCTATATAGCCTCACTACTGTTATTGCCTCTCTACTGTATATAGCCTCACTACTGTTATTGCCTCTCTACTGTATATAGCCTCACTACTGTTATTGCCTCTCTACTGTATATAGCCTCACTACTGTTATAGCCTCACTACTATATATATCCTCGGTACTGTATATAGCCTCTCTACTGTATATAGCCTCGCTACTGTTATAGCCTTACTACTGTTATAGCCTTGCTACTGTATATAGCCTCACTACTGTATATAGCCTCACTACTATATATATCCTCGCTAATGTATATAGCCTCTACTGTATATCGCCTCGCTACTGTTATAGTCTCACTACTGTTATAGCCTCACTACTGTATATAGCCTCACTACTGTATATAGCCTCACTACTATATATATCCTCGCTACTGTATATAGCCTCTCTACTGTATATAGCCTCACTACTGTTATTGCCTCTCTACTGTATATAGCCTCACTACTGTTATTGCCTCTACTGTATATAGCCTCACTACTGTTATTGCCTCTCTACTGTATATAGCCTCACTACTGTTATTGCCTCTCTACTGTATATAGCCTCACTACTGTTATTGCCTCTCTACTGTATATAGCCTCACTACTGTTATTGCCTCTCTACTGTATATAGCCTCACTACTGTTATAGCCTAACTACTGTTATTGCCTCTCTACTGTATATAGCCTCACTACTGTTATTGCCTCTCTACTGTATATAGCCTCACTACTGTATATAGCCTCTCTACTGTATATAGCCTCACTACTGTTATTGCCTCTCTACTGTATATAGCCTCACTACTGTTATTGCCTCTCTACTGTATATAGCCTCTCTACTGTTATTGCCTCTCTACTGTATATAGCCCCACTACTGTTATTGCCTCTCTACTGTATATAGCCTCACTACTGTTATTGCCTCTCTACTGTATATAGCCTCACTACTGTTATTGCCTCTCTACTGTATATAGCCTCACTACTGTTATTGCCTCTCTACTGTATATAGCCTCACTACTGTTATTGCCTCTCTACTGTATATAGCCTCACTACTGTTATTGCCTCTCTACTGTATATAGCCTCACTACTGTTATTGCCTCTCTACTGTATATAGCCTCTCTACTGTTATAGCCTCTCTACTGTATATAGTCTCTCTACTGTATATAGCCTCACTACTGTTATTGCCTCTCTACTGTATATAGCCTCACTACTGTTATTGCCTAACTACTGTTATTGCCTCTCTACTGTATATAGCCTCACTACTGTTATTGCCTCTACTGTATATAGTCTCTCTACTGTTATTGCCTCTCTACTGTATATAGCCTCACTACTGTTATTGCCTCTCTACTGTATATAGCCTCACTACTGTTATTGCCTCTCTACTGTATATAGCCTCTCTACTGTTATTGCCTCTCTACTGTATATAGCCTCACTACTGTTATTGCCTCTCTACTGTATATAGCCTCACTACTGTTATTGCCTCTCTACTGTATATAGCCTCACTACTGTTATTGCCTCTCTACTGTATATAGCCTCACTACTGTTATTGCCTCTCTACTGTATATAGCCTCACTACTGTTATTGCCTCTCTACTGTATATAGCCTCACTACTGTTATTGCCTCTCTACTGTATATAGCCTCACTACTGTTATAGCCTTGCTACTGTATATAGCCTCACTACTGTATATAGCCTCACTACTATATATATCCTCGCTAATGTATGTAGCCTCTACTGTATATCGCCTCGCTACTGTTATAGCCTCACTACTGTTATAGCCTCACTACTGTATATAGCCTCACTACTGTATATAGCCTCACTACTATATATATCCTCGCTACTGTATATAGCCTCTCTACTGTATATAGCCTCACTACTGTTATTGCCTCTCTACTGTATATAGCCTCACTACTGTTATTGCCTCTCTACTGTATATAGCCTCACTACTGTTATTGCCTCTCTACTGTATATAGCCTCACTACTGTTATTGCCTCTCTACTGTATATAGCCTCACTACTGTTATTGCCTCTCTACTGTATATAGCCTCACTACTGTTATAGCCTAACTACTGTTATTGCCTCTCTACTGTATATAGCCTCACTACTGTTATTGCCTCTCTACTGTATATAGCCTCACTACTGTATATAGCCTCTCTACTGTATATAGCCTCACTACTGTTATTGCCTCTCTACTGTATATAGCCTCACTACTGTTATTGCCTCTCTACTGTATATAGCCTCTCTACTGTTATTGCCTCTCTACTGTATATAGCCTCACTACTGTTATTGCCTCTCTACTGTATATAGCCTCACTACTGTTATTGCCTCTCTACTGTATATAGCCTCACTACTGTTATTGCCTCTCTACTGTATATAGCCTCACTACTGTTATTGCCTCTCTACTGTATATAGCCTCACTACTGTTATTGCCTCTCTACTGTATATAGCCTCACTACTGTTATTGCCTCTCTACTGTATATAGCCTCACTACTGTTATTGCCTCTCTACTGTATATAGCCTCTCTACTGTTATAGCCTCTCTACTGTATATAGTCTCTCTACTGTATATAGCCTCACTACTGTTATTGCCTCTCTACTGTATATAGCCTCACTACTGTTATTGCCTAACTACTGTTATTGCCTCTCTACTGTATATAGCCTCACTACTGTTATTGCCTCTACTGTATATAGTCTCTCTACTGTTATTGCCTCTCTACTGTATATAGCCTCGCTACTGTTATTGCCTCTCTACTGTATATAGCCTCACTACTGTTATAGCCTCGCTACTGTATATAGCCTCACTACTGTTATTGCCTCTCTACTGTATATAGCCTCACTACTGTTATTGCCTCTCTACTGTATATAGTCTCTCTACTGTTATTTTTTACTGTTTTTTTACTGTTGTTTTTATTTCTTTACTTATCTAATTGTTCACCTAATTACATTTTACAGGTTAGGGCCTGTAAGTTAGCATTTCACTGTAAGGTGTTGTATTCGGTGCACGTGCCAAATACACTTTGATTTGATTTATATGGGTATTACATTGTATTTCCTTGTTTAGAGGTATTCCAGTTCATTGTGCAGTTGTAGCCCAGTACTGAAGATGATGGTGCTATGCTTTGTAGTATACGTGCAGGGGCACCCCTTTGATCTCAAATGAGTACAGTCATGTTGTATTGCACTGTATGGTCCTGTATAGCATTATGTTATAGCCCATTATGTTATAGCCCTTTACACACACACACACACACACACACACACACACACACACACACACACACACACACACACACACACACACTTTGGTTGAAGCAAGTTGCCAGACAATTCAGTGCCTTATCCCATCTATACTACATACACTGTGCGGTGCTGTTCCGGGCCTGTTTATTCAGCATTATTAAACCACCTCAACTGGAACCTGTCTGTCATCTGTGTCCTTACCAGCACACGGGACAGAACACATAGAGTAGAACCTAACCTGAAGAATATACAGTCTCCCAGTCCTCACTTACACTAGGCGTTTCAAACTTATTCCGAGACCTTGGGGAAATTAAGACATCACCCCCCCCCCCCCCCCCCCTCCCCCACACACACACACACAAGAAAGGTGCAGTGAAATGGCTCTTTCCCTCCCATACCCACTTTCTCTCCCTCTCTCTCCCTCCCATACCCACTTTCTCTTTCTCTCCCTCTCTCTCCCTCCCATACCCACTTTACTTTCTCTTTCTCTCTCTCCCTCCCATACCCACTTTCTCTTTCTCTCTCTCCCTCCCATACCCATTTTCTCTTTCTCTCCCTCTCTTTCCCTCCCATACCCACTTTCTCTTTCTCTCTCTCCCTCCCATACCCACTTTCTTTTTCTCTCTCTCCCTCCCATACCCACTTTCTCTTTCTCTCCCTCTCTCTCCCTCCCATATTCACTTTCTCTTTCTCTCTCCCTCCCATATCCACTTTCTCTTTCTCTCTTTCTCTCGTTTCTTTTATACATCAACACTGTGAAGTCATGTACTAGTAAAATAAATTCTCCAGCCCTTTGGCCCACACACACACTAGGATGATGCCGATCCCTTTCAGCTGAACATGCTTCTCTCTTCCCTCTGAGCTGGGATTTGGATGTAGCCATGGCCTTGGGAGCCCTGGCGTTGTGGGCAGCTATGAGGTGAAGGAGGTGATTATTCTAGGTTGACCACAGTCTCTCCCCTACACGGAGGTCGCCATGACGATGATGAGATCCAGGTAGTGAGGTCATAGTGAGGTTTCTATGATTTCTCTGGACTGGCAGAGGTAGAGATTCCTCTGGACTGCCAGACATTTTGACTCACTCATTAGTAGAAGTGCGTTTAAGCTTTTTATGCCCTGATATTTAATGTCTACGTAGAGGGAGATGGTTGTCAAGACGAGAACGCACGGTAACTGCTCACTCAAAAATCCTTAACTCTCATTGCATTTAATCCTTAACTCTAATGGCATTTCATCCTTAACTCTCATGGCATTTAATCAGGCCTATAACACTATAAAAAGTCAGGCCCATTTATTTCACTACTTCAGCTCTACATGTATAGAAAACAGCCTTATAGGCTACAGCCACCAGCTTCATAGCTACACAGCCTTATAGGCTACAGCCACCAGCTCTATAGCTACACAGCCTTATAGGTTACAGCCACCAGCTCTATAGCTACACAGCCTTATAGGTTACAACCACCAGCTCTATAGCTACACAGCCTTATAGGCTACAGCCACCAGCTCTATAGCTACACAGCCTTATAGGTTACAGCCACCAGCTCTATAGCTACACAGCCTTATAGGTTACAACCACCAGCTCTATAGCTACACAGCCTTATAGGTTACAACCACCAGCTCTATAGCTACACAGCCTTATAGGTTACAGCCACCAGCTCTATAGCTACACAGCCTTATAGGTTACAACCACCAGCTCTATAGCTACACAGCCTTATAGGCTACAGCCACCAACTCTATAGCTACACAGCCTTATAGGTTACAGCCACCAGCTCTATAGCTACACAGCCTTATAGGTTACAACCACCAGCTCTATAGCTACTCTGACTTATTGGCTACAGCCACCAACTCTATAGCTACACAGCCTTATAGGTTACAGTCATCATCTCTATAGCTACACAGCCTTATAGGTTACAACCACCAGCTCTATAGCTACTCTGACTTATTGGCTCCAATCACCAGCTCCATAGCTACACAGACTTATAGGCTCCAACCACCAGCTCTATAGCTACACAGCCTTATAGGTTACAGCCACCAGCTCTATAGCTACACAGGCTTATAGGTTGTAGCCACCAGCTCTATAGCTACACAGCCTTATAGGTTACAACCACCAGCTCTATAGCTACACAGCCTTATAGGTTACAACCACCAGCTCTATATCTACACAGCCTTATAGGTTACAACCACCAGCTCTATAGCTACTCTGACTTATTGGCTACAGCCACCAACTCTATAGCTACACAGCCTTATAGGTTACAGTCATCATCTCTATAGCTACACAGCCTTATAGGTTATAGCCACCAGCTCTATAGCTACTCTGACTTACAGGTTACAACCACCAGCTCTATAGCTACTGTGACTTATTGGCTCCAATCACCAGCTCCATAGCTACACAGACTTATAGGCTCCAACCACCAGCTCTATAGCTACACAGCCTTATAGGTTACAGCCACCAGCTCTATAGCTATTCTGCCTTATTGGCTCCAACCACCCGCTCTATTGTTACACAGCCTTATAGGTTACAGCCACCAGCTCTATAGCTACACAGACTTATAGGTTACAGCCACCAGCTCTATAGCTACACAGACTTATAGGTTACAACCACCCGCTCTATTGTTACACAGCCTTATAGGTTACAACCACCAGCTCTATTGTTACACAGACTTATAGGTTACAGCCACCAGCTCTATAGGTACACAGCCTCATTGGCTCCGACCACCAGCTCTATAGCTACTCTGCCTTATAGGTTACAGCCACCAGCTCTATAGGTACACAGCCTCATTGGCTCCGACCACCAGCTCTATAGCTACTCTGCCTTATTGGCTCCAACCACCAGCTCTATAGCTACACAGCCGTATAGGTTACAACCACCAGCTCTATAGCTACACAGCCTACAACCACCAGGTGCCCATGTCTTTAGAGATACATAATATTTCTGATTGTCCAACAGTCCTATGTTGTGTTTTGTTTCCTGTTTGGGCCCCAGGGAGAGAGGCCACTGACTTGGCAGCAGATAATTGGGGATCCTAATAAAATACTAAACACTAAATAAATACTACCCAGTATCCTTTATACAAACAAAATAAGGCACTCCCCATGTTTGGTAAAGAAATTAAAAAGCCTTTATAAATTGGACTATCAGAATCCAGTCTCCCTCTTCACCACTCACCAGGTTATCATTCCTTCAGGCTATCGGCTTGTCACCCCCCCCTATTCCCGCCCTGCCCCTCCACGCACACACATTTAAATCCTTCCGCACTGATAGGGCCTAACAACAGACCCCAGACCAGGTCACTAATGATAAGAGTGCATTCCTTCCTTAACTGTTACCATCTGAGTGTTTTTCCATATATCTCTCTCTCTCTCTCCCTCTCCCCCCTTCCAGGTTCCAATGGAAGCCCACATCATGGTGTGTGATGTTTACTCTTTACGTATTGGATCTTTCACTAGTTTAGTTAGTTAGTTTGTAGTTAGGTTACATGAACAGGACCTGATACTGTCATTATGTAGTTTAGTTTGGAGTTAGGTTACATGAACAGGACCTGAGACTCATTAGGTTGTTTAGTTTGTAGTTAGGTTACATGAACAGGACCTGATACTGTCATTATGTAGTTTAGTTTGGAGTTAGGTTACATGAACAGGACCTGAGACTGTCATTAGGTTGTTTAGTTTGGAGTTAGGTTACATGAACAGGACCTGAGACTGTCATTATGTAGTTTAGTTTGGAGTTTGGTTACATGAACAGGACCTGAGACTGTCATTATGTAGTTTAGTTTGGAGTTAGATTACATGAACAGGACCTGAGACTGTCATTATGTAGTTTAGTTTGGAGTTAGGTTACATGAACAGGACCTGAGACTGTCATTTTGTAGTTTAGTTTGGAGTTAGGTTACATGAACAGGACCTGAGACTCATTAGGTTGTTTAGTTTGGAGTTAGGTTACATGAACAGGACCTGAGACTGTCATTATGTAGTTTAGTTTGTAGTTAGGTTACATAAACAGGACCTGAGACTCATTAGGTTGTTTAGTTTGTAGTTAGGTTACATGAACAGGACCTGAGACTGTCATTATGTAGTTTAGTTTGTAGTTAGGTTACATAAACAGGACCTGAGACTGTCATTATGTAGTTTAGTTTGGAGTTAGGTTACATGAACAGGACCTGAGACTCATTAGGTTGTTTAGTTTGTAGTTAGGTTACATGAACAGGACCTGAGACTCATTAGGTTGTTTAGTTTGTAGTTAGGCTACATAAACAGGACCTGAGACTGTCATTAGGTTGTTTGGTTTGTAGTTAGGTTACATGAACAGGACCTGAGACTCATTAGGTTGTTTGGTTTGTAGTTAGGTTACATAAACAGGACCTGAGACTGTCATTAGGTTGTTTAGTTTGTAGTTAGGTTACATAAACAGGACCTGAGACTCATTAGGTTGTTTAGTTTGTAGTTAGGTTACATGAACAGGACCTGAGACTCATTAGGTTGTTTAGTTTGTAGTTAGGTTACATGAACAGGACCTGAGACTCATTAGGTTGTTTAGTTTGTAGTTAGGTTACATGAACAGGACCTGAGACTCATTAGGTTGTTTAGTTTGTAGTTAGGCTACATAAACAGGACCTGAGACTGTCATTAGGTTGTTTAGTTTGTAGTTAGGCTACATAAACAGGACCTGAGACTGTCATTAGGTTGTTTAGTTTGTAGTTAGGTTACATGAACAGGACCTGAGACTCATTAGGTTGTTTAGTTTGTAGTTAGGCTACATGAACAGGACCTGAGACTCATTATGTAGTTTAGTTTGGAGTTAGGTTACATGAACAGGACCTGAGACTCATTAGGTTGTTTAGTTTGGAGTTAGGTTACATGAACAGGACCTGATACTGTCATTATGTAGTTTAGTTTGTAGTTAGGTTACATAAACAGGACCTGAGACTGTCATTAGGTTGTTTGGTTTGTAGTTAGGTTACATAAACAGGACCTGAGACTCATTAGGTTGTTTAGTTTGTAGTTAGGTTACATAAACAGGACCTGAGACTCATTAGGTTGTTTAGTTTGTAGTTAGGTTACATGAACAGGACCTGAGACTCATTAGGTTGTTTAGTTTGTAGTTAGGTTACATGAACAGGACCTGAGACTCATTAGGTTGTTTAGTTTGTAGTTAGGTTACATAAACAGGACCTGAGACTGTCATTAGGTTGTTTAGTTTGTAGTTAGGTTACATAAACAGGACCTGAGACTGTCATTAGGTTGTTTAGTTTGTAGTTAGGTTACATGAACAGGACCTGATACTGTCATTATGTAGTTTAGTTTGGAGTTAGGTTACATGAACAGGACCTGAGACTCATTAGGTTGTTTAGTTTGTAGTTAGGTTACATGAACAGGACCTGATACTGTCATTATGTAGTTTAGTTTGGAGTTAGGTTACATAAACAGGACCTGAGACTCATTAGGTTGTTTAGTTTGTAGTTAGGTTACATAAACAGGACCTGAGACTGTCATTATGTAGTTTAGTTTGTAGTTAGGTTACATAAACAGGACCTGAGACTCATTAGGTTGTTTAGTTTGTAGTTAGGTTACATAAACAGGACCTGATACTGTCATTATGTAGTTTAGTTTGTAGTTAGGTTACATAAACAGGACCTGAGACTCATTAGGTTGTTTAGTTTGTAGTTAGGTTACATAAACAGGACCTGAGACTGTCATTAGGTTGTTTAGTTTGTAGTTAGGTTACATGAACAGGACCTGATACTGTCATTATGTAGTTTAGTTTGTAGTTAGGTTACATAAACAGGACCTGAGACTCATTATGTAGTTTAGTTTGGAGTTAGGTTACATAAACAGGACCTGAGACTCATTAGGTTGTTTAGTTTGTAGTTAGGTTACATGAACAGGACCTGATACTGTCATTATGTAGTTTAGTTTGTAGTTAGGTTACATAAACAGGACCTGAGACTCATTAGGTTGTTTAGTTTGTAGTTAGGTTACATAAACAGGACCTGAGACTGTCATTAGGTTGTTTAGTTTGTAGTTAGGTTACATAAACAGGACCTGAGACTCATTAGGTTGTTTAGTTTGTAGTTAGGTTACATGAACAGGACCTGAGACTCATTAGGTTGTTTAGTTTGTAGTTAGGTTACATGAACAGGACCTGAGACTCATTAGGTTGTTTAGTTTGTAGTTAGGTTACATAAACAGGACCTGAGACTCATTAGGTTGTTTAGTTTGTAGTTAGGTTACATGAACAGGACCTGAGACTCATTAGGTTGTTTAGTTTGTAGTTAGGCTACATGAACAGGACCTGAGACTCATTAGGTTGTTTAGTTTGTAGTTAGGTTACATGAACAGGACCTGAGACTCATTAGGTTGTTTAGTTTGTAGTTAGGTTACATAAACAGGACCTGAGACTGTCATTAGGTTGTTTAGTTTGTAGTTAGGTTACATAAACAGGACCTGAGACTCATTAGGTTGTTTAGTTTGTAGTTAGGTTACATAAACCCCACTTGCAGAAGTTTGGAGTTCCACATGAGCCTCAGTTTATGAGGTTCAATTTCATTTTAAGTGGCCGGGGAGAAAGCACAGTGGCTTTTCGCAGGATGAGTTAAAGTAACTGTCTAGTGTTTCCAGATTTCTATAACATATGACCTACAATAGATTACAATATAAGTTAAATAGTTTCCCTTCCAATTTAGTTTAATTAAGTATGTTAAAAAACCTATTTTCTGTGTTGGAATGGTGTGGGGGTACCCCAACAAATTAATGGTGTAGGCGTATATCGGCCATAAGAAGAACATGAATGCGAGTAGACTGCTGATTGGCCAGCTCCTTCTCCTCAGGAGGATGACATCATCCACTATGAGGGAATTACAAGTCTTTTTAAACGGTCTGTTTGAGATATAACTTTGGGTTTTTTTTATTAAATTTTTTCTCCAATTTATGCCTTAGCCACAAATATGAGTAAAGGATGAGTCAGCAACATTATTTGGGTATGAGTTAACAGAATATCAACTTTTAATAGTGAGATTTTCACTGGACAGTTACTTTAAGAAATGAGTTCAGAGAAAGTGGGTGGGTGCGGTAAGCGTCTTGTCTTCCGCTACTGATATTGGTAGAGTGGCTTTGTGGGGATAGCAGGAAAGAATCTGCAAGCAGTGAGTCATCACAATTAGGCCTAACCCTAATTGTCCAGAGAAAATGGCCCCTACTCGCTCAATTACAGAGATAACAAGGAGATTACACCCTGGACAGAAAGAGAGAGAAACAGCTGGGACATCTTTAAAGTCCTACTCCAGTCTCCTTTTCACCTCAATTAACACCTGATTTACTACTTGATTAAAGGTCTTACTCACATTGGCTACGGAGAGCATGTTCACACAGTCGTCCAGAACAGCTGGTGTTCTCACGCATGGTTCAGTGTTGCTTCAGGGTTGGGGTGTAGGGTTTGAGCATAGCCTGAAGGTATGGAGGGGAAGTTCCCTTGCTGCTCTGTAGGCAAGCCTTGTAGTGGATGCCACCTTTGACTGGAAGCCAATGGAGTGTACAGATGAGCGGGGTGACATGGGAGAACTTATGAAAGTCTGGATATAGTTTGGATGTAGTCAGCCCAGCTCTGGTAAACCGCCATCTTAATGAGAAGCAGACCAGGGCCCTGTTGGGGTTTTGTGTGTGATACATTACAACCCTCTCGGCTCCACTGGACTGTGTAACACATCATAGAGACAGGCAGACAGGCCTCCACAGGGCACGCTGCAACCCTGTTCACCTCAGGCCCCTTCCTGTGGACACATCTCATTAAGTCTCACTCAATCCCCAAGATTGACGGCTGATGAGTCGCTCATTCCTCCCAGTTGCCAGATTTCACACTCATCCCCTACGGGACCTGTGTGGGTGTCAGTCAAAGACTTCTGACACAGGGAGCCCCAATGGACGCCGTTTCAATGACACATGGTGGTAATCAAAATAAATGAGAGGACGACACAATAAAACACCACACCACACAGCTGTGCAGGCCTGATCCCCTGTGGATCTCAACTCTTGAGGATTGTGTTGCTTGAGTGTAATTTCTGGTATTTTCTCGTTCTAAAGCCCCATGGAATTCCATCTCTCTTTACCCCTTTTAGTTGAAAAGAAACTAGAAATCAGCAAGAATGTGAATGAAAGCCAGACTCAGACCTCGAATGCATCCCAAATGGCACCCTATTCCCTATATATATAGTGCACTACTTTTGACCAGAACCCCATGGCGCCCTGGTCAAAATAAGTGCACTATAAAGGGAATAGGCTGCCATTTGGCGCTCAGACTCAGTGTTTGTCTTCTCCTGTATCCTGAGCTAATTTGTTGAACATGCAGCCAAGAAGACCGATAAGGTGAAGGGCTGAACTAGCAGAATACCAAGACATGCTCCAGCCTGAAACCTCTTTCGCCCCAGTCTCTTTTGTTCAGGAAGTAGAAGTGCTTTATATGCTGTAGTTCCGGATGGATGGGCAATATGTTTGGCCGAGCACAACCCCAGACACGCAAATGGAGGCTAGCTAAAACGTTAGCGTGACTGGAAAGGATCTGAAGTGAATTCTGAGTTGCTCTCACTTCCTTTTATCCCTTTCAAGTACTTTCTTTAAAGCAGGTTCCTTCCAAAATCCATATAAAAAGGGGGGATTCGAGCGAAGGCAAATTAGTTCCTCGCATCCTGATCCTTTTTCAAACGCGACCAAGCGATGATGACAGCGTTACAACGTTGACTCCATTCCTTCCTATTGGTGGTCTGGTGTCGTCGTGATATTCTTGTCGGGTTCCCAATAGAGTGAGAGTGTGCGAGCACGGGCAGACCTGGGTTCAAATAGTATTTACCAATATTTCAAGTACTTTAGCTGTACTTGAGTGTGAGACTGGCAGGCTGCAGCGAGCGGGGCTCAGGAGCTTTCTCTAGCACGCCAGGGTCATTAGCTGAGGTTTGGATGGCTCTTCAAGAAATATGACACGTCAAAAAGAACGCTGATGATGATGTACCATGAAACTCAAACTCTGGTTTATTACTCAACATACCGACCAACCCTCAAAAAACCATTAACTCTCCGGGCATTCGATAGAAATGGCAGAACATGAGTGGTTTCTTCAACATTTGGATTCTCTGTAGAATCCCATAAACACTATTGTACTATACTTGTGAGGAAGGTTTTTGGGATGTTTTGAGCATGTTTAGTCAAATGTAAACGTAGGGAAACAACAATGCGAGAGCTAATTCAAAGTTTATGCAGCAGAACATTTCAGACTTGGGAGAATCAATAAGAAAGATGGGAGCAAAACAAATAAAGATAGTTCTTCAACCAGAGTTACTATGAAAAAAAAAAGAGGGTTCTTCTATGAAGAGTCACTACAACATGTGTCCTTGATTTGAAGCGAGTTAACACTCTTGGAACTCGTTCAACTGATGGCGTATGTGTGTTATCCATAAATCATTTAGTCTCCTCTCTCATTCAGTACTCTGCTGGATTGTTACATATCAGGAGAGTATCTTTTTTTAAAGCAGCAGTGAATATTTCAACCTCTCTGCACGTCTGTAATATGTCACATCATCCTGGGAATGCCTAGCAACCAGGTGTCAACATTTAAATGAGTTACTGAGGTACTGTTAAGATGTGTAGATGAGATAAGTTAAGAAGGTCAATTAAGAAGATCAGTTAAGGACAAGCAACCCAAATAGAGTCTTCACACAAACAAGCTTCATGCTCACAATACATTCAGTCATAACTTTAGTCACGTAAGACATCATTTATAGCCCATTTGATAATGAGAAGGAAATACATGACATAACCTCTACCTAGCGTGCGCTGTTGTGATTGAGTTGAATATGGTCCTATCTCCTCAGACTGTCACCCATAGAGATCTATGATAATCTCTATGGCCCCACATGAAAACAATTACGTTTACTATAGAATACTACAGTACTTACCATAGAATTCTATAGCAAACTGTAGCATACTGTAGAATACTGTTGTATCCCTCGATCATGTGTAGTACTTACTATAGAATGTTGTAGTAGCCCATGTGGCTCAGTAGGTATAGCATGGTGCTTGCAACACCAGGGTTGTAGGTTCAATTCCCATGGGGGACCAGTATGAAAAGTATAACATGTATGCACTCACTAGCGTAAGTTGCTCTGGATAAGAGCATCTGCTGAAATGTAAAAGTAGAATACTATAATAAATACTACAGTATTACCCCCCCAACACAACAAAACCCTGCACTAAATGCTATAGTAATCTTCATAAAAACACCACAGTCTGCAAAAATGTATCATTTAACTATAGAAAATACTACAGTATTTAATTTGCATATACCCTGTCCATTCCCCTCTCCCCCATCGCCCAATTTATGCCACCCATAAGTGAAAAACGTATATGCCAAGTATAGACCATGTGTTCCAAACAGGTTATCAAAAGTTCAGAAGCTCCTCTGAAGTATCCATTCAGACCCCAGTCCTACCTAGAGGTTATGGAAAATGTGCTCTTTGAGTGTTTATCCAGTAGGTTTCAAAGATGATAAAAACAAAACACTATAGTAAATAATACAGTAATGTCCGCAAAAACACTAAAGTAAATACTACAGAATATTACAATCTGCAAAAACACTACATGAATGAATATAGTATATACTACATGTCTTTTACTACAGTATTTATACTATAGTTAACTGTAAACTAACTACGGGATACTAGATTAAATTCTACAGGACTAAAGTCTGAAAAAACAACAACAGTGAATATTACAGTAAAGTCTGCAACGAACACCACAGTGAATACTATAGTATTTATACCAATGTATACAATAGTGTTTTTTCATGTGGGGAGGCGACACGACCATCACTGTTCATGAAGTCCACAGAGTGGCAGTAGGAGATATATAATGTGTCATCATCCAGCAGGTTCTGGAAGCCATTCAATTGGTCCATGCTGGGTTGGGCCGGACTTAGCCGGGGGAAACGTGAGCCCAACAATGAACTGTAATGTTTTCCTTGGGTTCGTCAACGTCAAGTCTCTCTCTCTGTGTGTCAGGATGTGTATCTCTCTCTTTCTCTATGTGTCAGGATATGTAATGTAGCCCCCAAACCACATCTCCATCTCAGCACTACCAGCTGGGTCCTGTTTCTGTTTCCTCTCGCTAGCCGAGGAGTGCCGACTGGACTCAACTCGAAGCAGACTTTATTCAATGGGGTATCATGTCTCCATCAGCATAGTGTTGCATAGCATACTGGCAGATACAAAACAGCTGCTGTCATCTAGGATACTAAATTGCCCGGCAGTGAAACGTGAAAGCCAGGGAGGTGAGTTGAATGTATGTGGTTGGACAGCCTGACTGCGCAGTACTCAACATGGTCTACAACGGTTTCCTCTTCTGTCCACAGGGACTGAAACACTGTACCATAATCACACACCACACTTTAAATGGTCTCACGTAAACACACATTCTGCAGTGCACCCCAAAATCCTATACCGTATACAATGATTTTGATGATATGATGATCATTTTCATGAGTATATCCACACGTGATCGAGCACACGTACACGCACTCACACACACACACACACAGGGCAAAAATGATCTTCCCAACCCTGGTTTGACTCCTCATTTTTCAGACGGTCCCTCCCTTTTCCCATTGTCTATTAGATCACAAATAGAACCAGAGACGATACTATTTTTAAAATATTTTCTGGGAAGATAATAAGTAACCCTAACCTTAGGTTTGTATCAGGCCGTTTCTCTCTTTCATGTTCAGATTACTTGGAGAGGAATTGCAATCAAACAATGCAGTTGAGGCCTTATTGTTGTTAGTTTAAAATTTAAATAACAACAAATATAAACTGTAAAAGTGTATATTGACAAAAAAAATGATTTAGCTTATTTGTTTTACCATCTGCTAACAACATTAGCTCATCCAAACAGACTGGCATCCAGGTCACTTCAGTGAACCGCTCAGTAGTCAGTACAGTTCTACACATCTAAATGCATGCTCTTCAACCGATCGCTGCCCACACCTGCCCGCCTGCCCAGCATCACTACTCTGGACGGTTCTGACTTAGAATATGTGGACAACTACAAATACCTAGGTGTCTGGTTAGACTGTAAACTCTCCTTCCAGACTCACATTAAGCATCTCCAATCCAAAATGAAATCTAGAATCAGCTTCCTATTTCGCAACAATGCATCCTTCACTCATGCTGCCAAACATACCCTCGTAAAACTGACTATCCTACCGATCCTTGACTTCGACGATGTCATTTACAAAATAGCCTCCAACACTCTACTCCGCAAATTGGATGCAGTCTATCACAGTGCCATCCGCTTTGTCACCAAAGTGCCATATACTACCCACCATTGCGACCTGTATGCTCTCGTTGGCTGGCCCTTGCTTCATATTCGTCGCCAAACCCACTGGCTCCAGGTCATCTATAAGTCTTTGCTGGGTAAAGCCATGCCTTATCTCAGCTCACTGGTCACCATTGCAGCACCCACCCGTAGCACGCGCTCCAGCAGGTATATTTCACTGGTCATCCCCCCAAAGCCAATTCCTCCTTCGGCCACCTTTCCTTCCAGTTCTCCGCTGCCAATGACTGGAACGAACTGCAAAAATTACTGAGGCTGGAGAGGTATATCTCGCTCACTAGCTTTAAGCACCAGCTGTCAGAGCAGCTCAAAGATCACTGCACCTGTACATAGCCCATCTGTAATTAGCCCATCCAACTACCTCATCCCCATACTGTTATCTATTTTATTTATTTTGCTCCTTTGCACCCCAGTAGCTCTACTTGTACACTCATCTTCTGCACATCTATCACTCCAGTGTTTAATTGCTATATTGTAATTATTTCGCCACTATGGCCTATTTATTGCCTTACCTCCGTTATCCTACCTCATTTGCACACACTGTATATTGACTTTTTCTATTGTATTATTGACTGTATGTTTGTTTATTCCATGTGTAACTGTGTGTTGTTGTATGTGTCGCGCTGCTTGGCTTTATCTTGGCCAGGTCGCAGCTGTAAATGAGAACTCGTTCTCAACTAGCCTACCTGGTTAAATAAAGGTGAAATAAATAAATTCAATAAAAAACAGTTCTGCATAATTCTATGTCAATCCCAATCAGTGTTTTGGGACTGCGGAGATCACCAGGTCACTGGGAGTCTCAGCCATCATCCAAACTACTAGTTGTAGTATTTTGTTTGGGATATTTAACCCCCCCAGTAGAAAGGGGTTATTTTTGTTTTCCTGTGACTGATGGTCCGGGTTGTTTACGGAAGCGCAATTATACGAGCAACTGAGCGGCCATATTAGTCCCCAATGGCCTCTCAATAACAACCCTATGGAAGTCAACGGGGGGCTAACTAGCTAGCTAGCTGTTAACTGTGTTAGTGTTCAACAACACAGGAGACCCATGGCTCCAAGTCTGACAGGTTTTCCATGTTAGAGAGCAGGAATGAAAAGAGACAGAGGCATTTTTAGTTGAGGGAGAACTTGGAAAATGAGGCGATGTCGGATTTCACGAGCTTTCTAGTGAGCCTCTGACATTCTCATTTAGTTCCCATTGGGATGTGTCATTAGGGACCTTTCCCCTCCCCTTCCAGTTTAGGTATGCACAGCTCTGCCAATAGAAATGTGGACTGAAGAGGAGAAGAGAAGAGAGAAATAGAGAGAGAGAGAGAGAGAGAGAGAGAGAGAGAGAGACACAGACAGACAGACAGACAGACAGACAGACAGACAGACAGACAGACAGAGCGACAAAGAAAAAAAGAGAGACAGCTGGAAAGACAGTGAAAAGACAAAAGGTAGCTGGAAAATGAAAACGCTCACTCTCCATGGTAACCTATGCGTGCGTTGTGCCATTTCCTTTTCAATTATAATACATTTGTTTGATTGCACCTTGACTCACATTGGTTGAGTGCCCTCCACTTCTTTCCATTATCAATAGGCTATTTCTTTACAGACATTGTAGTAAACTATAGTCTAATAATATTTAATTTAATTTACTTGGAAAGAGAGGATTCTCCTCCCACCTTTATTTAGCCAGGCAAGTCAGTTAAGAACAAATTCTTATTTACAATGATGGCCTACCAAAAGGCAAAAGGCCCCCTGCGGAGACTGGGATTAAATAAAAAAAGCTCTTACAATATTCGACCCTACTCAACTTAGCTTACTGTTCTGACTTGGTGGTGCACATGTTGCCTATAGCCTGTTATAGAGAATTGTCATCATTGAATATTGTAAGAGCTTTCATTGTCTGCTTATATGCCCCCTTTATTTATCCTACGGTTCTGACTTGGTGTACAGGGAGAATACTGTAAGAACGGCCCATGTTCTGAATTCTGTCGCTGTACATTTCAAAAGTCAGCCATATCAGCTATGTTCTTTGTGGGGAAATGTTTTTTAAATTTATTTAGCTCACAACCGCTGTCATTTAAAAAGTAAAATCACTGGGGAACAGTAGCGGAGTGTGGGTAAAATGACTGGGGAACAGTTGCAGTGTGTGTGTAAATCACTGGGGAACAGTAGCGGGGTGTGGGTAAATCACTGGGGAACAGTAGCAGTGCATGGGTAAATCACTTGGGAACAGTAGTAGGGTGTGGGTAAAATCACTGGGGAACAGTAGTAGGGTGTGGGTAAAATCACTGAGGAACAGTAGCAGGGTGTGGGTAAAATCACTGGGGAACAGTAGTAGGGTGTGGGTAAAATCACTGGGGAACAGTAGCAGTGCATGGGTAAAATCACTGGGGAACAGTAGTAGGGTGTGGGTAAAATCACTGGGGAACAGTAGTAGGGTGTGGGTAAAATCACTGGGGAACAGTAGTAGGGTGTGGGTAAAATGACTGGGGAACAGTTGCAGTGCGTGGGTAAATCACTGGGGAACAGTAGCAGTGCATGGGTAAAATCACTTGGGAACAGTAGTAGCGTGTGGGTAAAATCACTGAGGAACAGTAGCAGGGTGTGGGTAAAATCACTGGGGAACAGTAGCAGGGTGTGGGTAAAATCACTGGGGAACAGTAGTAGGGTGTGGGTAAAATCACTGGGGAACAGTAGCAGTGTGTGGGTAAAATCACTGGGGAACAGTAGCAGTGTGTGGGTAAAATCACTGGGGAACAGTAGTGGTGTGTGGATAAAATCACTGGGGAACAGTAGCAGTGTGTGGGTAAAATCACTGGGGAATCCAGGGGGAAAAAGCCATATATGTTAATGGCGTTGTTGCTCTATAACCTGTTAGTATAAAAACATGTTGACTCACCTACTTGTAGAGAAATGCCAAAACTATCCTCTTCTTCATGTTTCTTAATTAAATGGTATTTTTTGTTGTCCTAGCATACCTGGCTAAAATGCTTGCTATCCTTTCATGGGCAATGATGCGCCAGGCCAGCTAGTTAACATTAACCTACTAGCTACATGTTGAACTTCCATCCTCTCAGGCCAGGGGCACAATGTTTGAATTTATGGTTGGATCAGACACGCAATTATAATCATTGGCCAGTACAGAGAATGAAGTTAAACCACAAGTACAAACCGTTATCTCCGTTCGTGGCTAATTTAGGAGAGGGTTGATTTTAGCTAGCTAGCCACCAGAGGACAAAGACACAAGAGATGCAACAAATTCAACAAATGTTCAATGACATTTGGCTTATGATAAATGTGATTGGTGTGAAGCCAAATCCAAACAGGTGTCACAACCGAAGTTGGTCCCTCTCCTTGTTCAGGCGGCGTTCGGCGGTCGACGTCACCGGCTTTCTAGTCACCACCGATCCATGTTTCATTTCCGTTTTGTTTTGTCTTCATTGTACACACCTGGTTTCCATTCCATAATCATGTTCCTTATTTAACCCTCTGGCTTCCCCTTTTGTTTTGTGCGTGATTATTTTTGTCAAGGTGCTCCGTGTACGTGTTCTGGATTGTTCATGTTTATCCTTGTTGGATTATTGTTGATATTGAGTAAATATCGTGGCTTTACTCATACATGTGTCCTGTGCCTGACTCCACTTTTTTCCATTCACCTAGAACAATGACAACAGGCTTTGTTTTGGTATGCCCGGACCATTTCCAGCTGAGCTCACTCAGTTTAGCTCAACACTGATTGGCTATTATAGGAAAAAAAATATCAAGGGAGGCCAAATGCTCGCTGGTTTCCCTTGCATTCAATGCTACGGGCGGCAACAATGTCATACTCTTCTTGTCCACAGGATCAGATAGACACATAGGCTACTGAGACACAGGGGGCGCTGTTTCCTTCGCTCCGATGCTTTCTCCAGTGAGATACATTAAGCCTCTTGCAAATTGAAGGACGTTTATGAGACACAGAGAGATGAAAGATACATTATTTTGTTTCTTGGTAAATGTTTTGGGAAGCCTGGCTTCCCTTGGCATCCACTAATACACGTATATCCGCTTCATTAGGGAGCAGGCATAGGGTCTTACCTTCATCATGATACTGATAGAAAATCATAGCAATCTTAAAAAACATGTCTCTCCTTCATATTCACAACCTCCGTGGGCTTTTGGAGTAGCGATCTGGCAAAAAATAATAGGCCTAAACTTGATTTAGGCTACATTGTGGCATGCTAAATGGTTCTGATTGGTCATAGATTATCAAGCAAATAGATGAGCCATATCACCTCCACTTATTTGCCCAGACAGAAACCATTTAACCAAATAGCCTACACAGATGAAGATTAAGTGAAACAAAATGACATTGATTGACTATCAGAGAAGTCAGTGAAGTCAGGTCCTGAGGCCTCGGCTACTAAGTGACTGTGAGTAAAGCAATCCAATTACTAAACTACATTACATGGCAAAATATTCGAATAAATGAGCCAACTAGACAAGTTGATTAGGAACTAACATTTTCCCAGCCTAATTGTAGTCTAACCAATATCCAAACGGAGATTCACTGAAAACAAAAATCGGACATTTCTTGATTTGACAAGACTCGTCCCCAAGCTTGTCTCAAAGCAGCACGATGGCGAAGTCCCCGATCAAAATGGAGCTGAAATGATCATCTAGTTGACCACACGCAGGTCCTATTGCATCAAAAGGGTTGTATGACTTTGGGAGTTTCAGTCAGCAACAATTTGATACAATTGCATTAGCCTACTTTATTCCAATATTTTCGTCACAGAGTAATTCATTCTTTGTGGATCCATCCAGTTGTGGTTTAGAAAACAGTGCATGCTCAGTGGTGGGCTATGCTAAGAGACGGACGGAGTGACTTCCCTCGCAACGTTTAGAACTGCCAGGAGGACCATCAAGAGTTAAACAGGGAAGTGTGTGCAATGTCCCCTCAGCATTATAGCTACGTGTCATATCAGTTGTAGGCAGAACTTTACCGACATGTTTAGGCACTAGGCTACTAGGTCGTTTGGCGGAAATAAAAGTGTTGGCTTTACTACAGGCAATACCTTTCACATATCATGAAAAGGTGGTGGTAAAGTTGGCTGGAAAATGTCCGTATGAAAGGGACAGCCTATAATGGATCCATGGATGAGCCAGGAATACTTCAGTATGCAGAGACAGATCCTTCTCTAATTCATGAGTGTTTAGACTGGAGAGAGAAGAGAGCCCTCAATAACCCCTCACTGGCTACTCCTGAACCCCTCTTTCTCTCTTCCCTTCCGCTGTTCCCACACTGACTGCGTGTGTGTCTTGTTTCCGCAGTGTCTTTGTGTCAGGAGTAGAGAAGAGATGTGTACACTCACACATCTGTGCTAATGTTTAGTGGAAACAGTGAGGTCCTGATTCCATGTTTGATTGAGATAATTGCTCTTGGTTTGACCCTGGGAAACCAGCTAGCATTATGTATCATATCTTCTACTAGCCCTATAGTGCAACATAGCATAACATGGAAACCAGCTAGCATTATGCATCAGCTGCAGCCTATCTTCAACTAGCCCAATAGTGCAACATAGCATAACATGGAAACCAGCTAGCATTATGCATCAGCTGCAGCCTATCTTCTACTAGCCCTATAGTGCAACATAGCATAACATGGAAACCAGCTAGCATTATGCATCAGCTGCAGCCTATCTTCAACTAGCCCTATAGTGCAACATAGCATAACATGGAAACCAGCTAGCATTATGCATCAGCTGCAGCCTATCTTCAACTAGCCCAATAGTGCAACATAGCATAACATGGAAACCAGCTAGCATTATGCATCAGCTGCAGCCTATCTTCAACTAGCCCAATAGTGTATAATAGCATAACATGGAAACCAGCTAGCATTATGCATCAGCTGCAGCCTATCTTCTACTAGCCCTATAGTGTATAATAGCATAACATGGAAACCAGCTAGCATTATGCATCAGATGCAACCTATCTTCAACTAGCCCTATAGTGTAAAATAGCATAACATGGAAACCAGCTAGCATTATGCATCAGCTGCAGCCTATCTTCAACTAGCCCCATAGTGTATAATAGCATAACATGTAAACCAGCTAGCATTATGCATCAGCTGCAGCCTATCTTCAACTAGCCCTATAGTGTATAATAGCATAGAATGTATCTTGCACGAGGATTAGCAGCACAGGTCACTCATTGTGACAGCATAACATGTTGACATTCCAAATCAGAAACACTGTACAGCTGTACACTAAGGGGGTGTGCCCCAAAAACACCCTATTCACTATGTAGTGCACTACTTTTGATCAAGGCCCATCGGATAATATATCTGGGATAGGGTGTCATTTCAGATGCAGACTAACAGTTCCACTCATAGTGCTTCCTTTGAAAACAAGTCATCCACACAGGATTGCCCGTCGTACATCAATTTTACGCTCTCGCCACTCTACATCTGAGCTGTCGTCGAGAGACTTAATGTGCCACATTAGCTGTGAAGCTTTCAGGAAACTCACCCCAGGTCTGGTGCTTATTAATAAATCAACACTGAGCCTATGAACTCTGCAGGGTAACATGTTTGGTATGTGCTCAGTATGGAGGAGCCCCAGCTTGAGAGCAGCAGGGTCTCAGTTCATTAGTTATAGGAGAGGAAAGGGGGAATTGACAAGAAGATGAGCTGTGCTGGCTGCTGCATCACACATCACCATATATAACCTTTAGTAGCTACAGGTAACACACACCTTCCTGTCTCTGTGTGTGTGTGTGTGTGTGTGTGTGTGTGTGTGTGTGTGTGTGTGTGTGTGTGTGTGTGCGTGTGCGTGTGTGTGTGCGTGTGTGCGTGCGTGCGCTCATGCGTGTGTGTGTGTGTGAGAGAGAGAGGGAGAAAACAAGGGCTATAGAGTGAAAGAAAGAAAGAGCGAGGTCGAGAGAGAAAGCAAGGAAGAGAAAGAGAGAGTGAGAGAGAAAGAGAGAGGTGGGGTGAGAGACAGACAGACAGATAGACAGAGAGAGAGACAAAGAAAAAAAGAGAGACAAAGAGATCGAAAGACAGAGAAAGAGAGAGTGAAAGAGAAGTAGGGAGATTGTATGGAGAGTGTATGGAAAAGAGAGTGTGTGGGAGAGAGAGGTAGGGAGAGAGTGTATGGAAGAGAGAGTGTGTGGAAGAGAGAGTTAGGGAGAGAGTGTATGGAAGAGAGAGTGTGTGGAAGAGAGAGGTAGGGAGAGAGTGTATGGAAGAGAGAGTGTGTGGGAGAGAGAAGTAGGGAGAGAGTGTATGGAAGAGAGAGTGTGTGGGAGAGAGAGGTAGGGAGAGAGTGTATGGAAGAGAGAGTGTGTGGGAGAGAGAGGTAGGGAGAGAGTGTATGGAAGAGAGAGTGTGTGGGAGAGAGAGGTAGGGAGAGAGTGTGTGGGATCAGCAGCTGGAGGGCTCTTTCTTTCTCGAGGGGGCCTCTGTTTATTTACTGTACTACACTTCCACTCCTCTTTTTCCTCTCTCCTTCTCCCGCTCTGTTTCATTCCCCCTCTTTCTCATCCTCTAACTCTCCCACTCCCTCTCTCTGTCATCCTCCCACTCACATCTTCCTCCCATATATTTTAAATGGTTTCACCCACTCTCCACTTTTACCCTACTCTCCAACTCCGGGACTTCCCTTTCCCACTCCCCCTCTCTCCATTTATCTTTTCCGACTCATTATCCCCCTTTCCCAAATGGTCACTCTCCCCTCTTCTACAGTATGTGTTCTTCTGCCCCTCTTCCATTCCCAAACCTTTTCCCATATGCTCCTATATGCTATGTATGATTACCAGAAGAACTAAGAAGAAGAACATCCATTGTTCATCGGTTATGGTTCCCTGTGGCCATTTTTATATACAGTATAAACCATCACACAGCAGCATGCCAGTCAAGTGCAGCGAGTCGGCCTAGATTACATCTAAACTCCATGTTAGTTTCTGTCCCCATCTTGACTCAGTTGTATGTCTTGGTAAACGTTCAACTTCTCTGTAATTGATCTGGTTTGTTGGTGCACTATGATGAACCGGCATGTTTCCGTGTGTGTGCCAATGTTTCCACAGGAAATGGCCCCGGTCTTAACAGGGTGAGCAGGTTTAGGCTCTGATATGTATTCTGCTCTAGAACAGCCTGAGACACACACACCACACACCCATGGACGTACGGGGGCAGAGGCGCAGGCTTAATTTACCAACAAACCACATGTTCTCAGGGACACCACAGCAGCTCATCAGCAGTATCTTTCAGCCTGTCAACTTTGCCCTCTTACTGTCCCAAAGCTCAACTCCTGACTGAGAAGTTGTTTTTGATCCCTCCCTCCCTCCCACCCTCCCTCCCTCCCTCCCTCCCTCCCTCCCTCCCTCCCTCCCTCCCTCCCTCCCTCCCTCCCTGCCTCCCTCCCTCCCTCCCTCCGTCATTGGAAATGACTCTTTGTGTAAAGTGCAGGAGAGTGATATAATATGCCCTATGTATAATTGAACTAATAACAGGTTGGAACGAGATCCCATAGTCACTGGGTCCTGCAGGAATGGAGTTAAAGAACCTGGTATAGAGGGACTAGCTCCAGATGCTTTGGTTTGTGAGTGTGTGTTTGTGTGTGTGTGTGTGTGTAAGTGTGTGTAATTACATGTGTGTGTATGTGTGCAAATGCATGTGCGTGTGTGCGCATGCGTGTGCATGCATGTGTGTGTGTGTGCCTGCCTCAGCATGAATGCCTGCTGCAAGGCAAACCATGTAGGATACAGGCTCCGGAGAATAAAGTTGTGTGTTTTGCGACACAGGAGAAGAATGAGAAGAGTCCCTAGCAACACAGCTAGCTCTGTGAAAGGATACTCTATTTGTATCATCTTGTGCTTATTTGGCTGTTTCCAATCACTGTGGCTCTTTCTAGAGAATCCTCAGGAGTACTGGAACTTCCAGAGCTATCTGGATGATAGTAGAGCTTCTCTCTCATTTAGACATTATCTCTATTTTCAGTTTCTAAGACAAACATCTGCTCAGTGGTAGGTATAGTTAGGTCATTTTAATGACTACAAATAATGGATTATTTCTAAGAAAAGAAGCTGAATTCGGAGATAGGCGATGGTAATGGTTTGGTCATATTTATTGAAGACAAAAACAATGTTTTGTTCTCGGAAAAGAAGCTGAGTTCGAGGCTGACGATTAGTTCATTTTAATGAAAGGAAAAACAAGGTCCATGTTTGTGCCTGTTGGACGTAAGCAGCTGGTACAGGTTTTGTTCAGTGTTCAGAGTGAAGGAAAGTATGTCGTCAAGTAGGTTGTTAGCTGTGGACTGACTGCTGTGTTAAGTCCAGAGTCCTTGTCATAAGAGTGTGTGTGTGTGCCCGCGCGTGCATGCATGAAAGCCCAGGAGGTTGGTGGAACCTTCATTGGAACCTTCATTGGGGAGAACGGGCTCGTGGTAATGACTGGAGCGCAATAGGTGGAATGGTATCAAACACATCAAACGCATGGTTTCCATGTGGTTGATGCCATTCCATTGACTCCGTTCCAGACATTATTATGACCCGTCCTCCCCTCAGCAGCCTCCACTGGTATAAAGCTTGGTGGATTCTGACTGTGTATGGTAAAGCACACTCTCCAGGCCCAAAATAATGCCTAATGAACCACACCCTCTAACCACTAACCACACTCTGTACTCTGGCTCTCTGTCTGGGGTAGAAACTTCAAACTGCTGGAGTCCATACATGTTGGCTTCCTTTGTTTTTATTCTAATAAATATATTTCCTTCATGTTTCTGGACAACACTATGCCCAGCATGTGTTCTGGCAGGGTTTACTCCCTCCAGTAAACGCACTGCCCTGAAGAAAAAGGCAGAAAGACTGGCCACCATCTCAGTGACGCCTGCCTGCACTCCCCAACCCCAAACCCACAAAGAATGGGAATGGAGAATAGCGGGAAAGAGAGGGGGATGGAGGCAGGGTACGGGGGAGATGAGAGAGGGATTGAGGGAGGGTTTATGAAAACCATGGATGAAGGCAATCTTTAATAAGGGGGAAATGTGAGTTTCTGTGGTTACTGGTAACGGCACCAGTTGTCTAGGAGGAATATTGTGAGATGTTGAACGAAACAGTTTGTTTACCCAGAGGAGTGAACGAGTCCATAGTCGTCGCCCCCCCCCCCCCCCCCACACACACACACACGCATTCAGAGCCGGTCAGCTCTCATGGCTACACTCAATTATAATGGTCTCCATAGACTGACAACATTCTAAACAATCTACAGACCATGCCTCAGATTGATTATGGCCTGTATTGTATTCTCAAAGCATATTAGCCACGTAGCCTCTTAACCTTATATTAACCTTAACCCATGTCTCTTCTCTACAAGTACTCTGTGGGGGGAAGAATGTGGGGAATTTTCCCTTAATGTGCTTACATACCTCAGAAGTCCTTCATTAGTGGCAGGATGTGACATCACTGAAAAAACATGTGTGGGTTGGTTGTCCATCTACTGTCCTTAATCTACACTCTGCCTGGACTAACATCTACACTCTGCCTGGACTAACATCTACACTCTGCCTGACTAACATCTACACTCTGCCTGGACTAACTAATATCTACACTCTGCCTGGACTAACTAATATCTACACTCTGCCTGGACTAACATCTACACTCTACCTGGACAAACATCTACACTCTGCCTGGACTAACTAACATCTACACTCTGCCTGGACTAACTAACATCTACACTCTGCCTGGACTAACTAATATCTACACTCTGCCTGACATAATGTGTGTAAGTGACTAGAGGAGTGATGGATCACTTAAAGATGCACTCTAGTGATTGTGTTACTTTATCACACAGATACAGTAAAGTTTAAAACAAATCTTCATGGAGACAGACAGGCCATTCGAGGATGCGGTCTGATGGTGCCCTCTGATGTCATCGGCCTCCCCCCCTTGCTTGTGGAAACAATAGAGGAACCCCCCCCTCCCACTGGTGCCATGTCAGAGGATACCTCGACCACCTATTGAGATGGACATCTAGTGAAGTAAATCAGATGATAAATGATCTGAAAGTGAGACTGGAGTAGGACTTTAAGTATGGTTCATGTAAACTAGTTGAAGCTCCACAGACACCCCTGTGTTACTCCCTTTCCAATGTTTAGTGTTAGTCATGGTCAGGGACACTGTCGTAATTTCACGTTCACACTCCCTGAACGTTGTCTACAAAATGTCTTGGAGGGAAAGTTCCAGCTCAACACAAAATGTTCTATATAAGTAATTTGGTTTGGATCAGGGTGCTCTCTCTACTGTAGGCTACATGTTCAGCTCTCCAGTGGTAAACATTCACTTACATAAAGAATGTTCTCCCTCACTGATTGTGCATTTGTTGTCTGGTTGTGTTTTTACTGTAAGCTTACTGCTAGCTGCCTGGGACTGAGGGGCCGTCTCCAGTGGCGTTTCACTGTGTTTACTCTAGGTCTGAGGGGACTGAGGGGCTGTCTCCAGTGGCGTTTCACTGTGTTTACTCTAGGTCTGAGGGGACTGAGGGGCCGTCTCCAGTGGCGTTTCACTGTGTTTACTCTAGGTCTGAGGGGACTGAGGGGCCGTTTCCAGTGGCGTTTCACTGTGTTTACTCTAGGTCTGAGGGGACTGAGGGGCCGTCTCCAGTGGCGTTTCACTGTGTTTACTCTAGGTCTGAGGGGACTGAGGGGCCGTTTCCAGTGGCGTTTCACTGTGTTTACTCTAGGTCTGAGGGGACTGAGGGGCCGTTTCCAGTGGCGTTTCACTGTGTTTACTCTAGGTCTGAGGGGACTGAGGGGCCGTCTCCAGTGGCGTTTCACTGTGTTTACTCTAGGTCTGAGGGGACTGAGGGGCCGTCTCCAGTGGCGTTTCACTGTGTTTACTCTCAGTCTGAGGGGACTGAGGAACAGTATGTTTGTCTAACCAGATAAAAGGTGGAGACGGCAGCGTGAGATTGAGAGATGGCGGAGACAAGGAGAAAGCAGAGCGAGAGCAGTAGTGCTGTACCTGTAAACATGATTATATGTACTATTATTTATACTAATTAAATGAACTGGTTTTCATGATCGTCATTGCATTGTAATGTATTTGATGACATGCTGGACCACTATACTGCTTTGGCAATATCTACAAATTGTATTTCATGCCAATAAATCAATCAGAGAGAGAGAGAGAGAGAGAGAGAGAGAGAGAGAGAGAGAGAGAGAGAGAGAGAGAGAGAGAGAGAGGAGAGAGAGAGAGAGAGAGAGAGAGAGAGAGAGAGAGAGAGAGAGAGAGAGAGAGAGAGAGAGAGAGAGAGAGAGAGAGAGAGAGAGAGAGAGAGAGAGAGAGAGAGAGAGAGAGAGAGAGAGAGAGAGAGAGAGAGAGAGAGAGAGAGAGAGAGAGAGCGAGAGAGAGAGAGCACACAAGTAGATGGTAAACATTTGATACTACACTATAGTACATGAGCAATTCATTACTGCATTTAAATCAAAAGTGAATAAAATCAAATCCCATTTTAATCTTCACTAAATGTGCACATATGTTATAATGTGCTCAACATATTTGGGTATTATATGTTGTACAATCATCAACCGCGTAGTCTATAATGTGGTAAAAAAGCAATTAAGAGTCCACAGGATAATTGTTCTTTCACGTCATCAGATATTTAACTCAAATTGAGACCGCTTAAAGTAGCAGAGAGATGCAGAATAAGCACAGCCACAGAAGCCAACACCACAAGAGAACACAACCGACAGTAACTCTGTGCAGATGAGGAGGAGGAGACGGGGCTTTAGTAGCCACCACATTGCCTGACACAGGAACTTCTAGATGCAGTTGGCTCAGTGTCTCTAGGCTGACTAAGCTTACTGAGGAGAAGCCTCCCTGGGAGAACACAATCCAGTGGTCCCATTTGGATGCATGTGATCTAAGCAGTATGTGGTTAGACTAGAGTACTGCTACTACGGTTCAGGGAAAGCTGAGGGTCTGGGCCGACTAAACATACTGAGGAAAAACATTGGAGAATTCACATGAACTACATGCAAACCGTGATCACTGTCTTGCTGACATTATTTTGTTCTAATTCTCAGGTCTCCCTAACTGACTCCCACAGAGGCAGATATGTAGAGACTGTGATGGAAACCTGGAGTGGCTGATAAGGGCTGCTGTGGAGGAGGACGGGCGCGTATGCTGGACACACACACACACACACACACACACACACACACACACACACACACACACACACACACACACACACACACCACCACCTCATCAAGCGAGTTCCCCACCACCAGTCCAGAACACCCAGATTGAATGAGAACCCTATTGCTCTCAATGGACAGATCTTTCTTGAAGATAACCCACTGAGGGACGATGTTCACAGTGGAGATGGTATCTGAACCTCCATGTTGGATCTCCAGGCCTGGGCTACACTCCAAATGGTACCCTATTGCCTACATAGTGTACTACTTTTGACCAGGGCCCATAGGGTTCTGGTCAAAAGTAGTGCACTATGTAAGGAATAGGTTACCATTTGGGATGTAACCCCGGACTCTTTGATGGGCACAGGTCCATTATTCAGGAGAGAGGGAGGGGAGAAAGACTCAGTTACCATAGTTGGAAGCCTGACTGTTCCTTAGCAGTGATCTATGCTCTGGCCCTTACATGGGGGTTTCCACCATCACACAGTGTTTGTTTTCTACTGCAGAACGTAGCCTTTAAGATACAAATGGGGGTTGTGTTGTAATAGAACGTTAACGTCAGTATATCTTCAATGCCTCCTAGTTTGTGGTACTGTGTGACTCATTACAGAGGCCTGTAGATTTGGATCAGGTTTTAGAATGTAGCCAACTGTCAGTTTAAAATGTACCATTCCATCCTTGTTATTGTAAGGGTCCAGCGGTTGGAAACGGAACTGCTATTTAAACCGGGTACGTTTCCTAACACCCATTCACTCGGCTCCCTCGGCGTCCCTCGGCTCCCTCGGCGTCCCTCGGTGTCCCTCGGCGTCCCTCGGTGTCCCTCGGCGTCCCTCGGCGTCCCTCGGCGTCCCTCGGCTCCCTCGGCGTCCCTCGTCGTGAGTGTTCATCTAACACTCATATCCTCATATTGTACTGCAGGAGAACTAGAGACCCAAACCGAGCCCTAACCTTTCATTTACTATGAGCAATGGGAAAAATGTATGTCAACAGAATGTTTTGTAAAACGCAACCCAGAAATGCTGCTGTGGTTTTCACTTTTCAGAGACATCTGGTGGTTGTCTTTCATATTGTTTTGGACAGTGATTCCACTGGGCAAAGACGTCATAGCAACCCTCCAATTCGGATCGATTTTTTCTAATTTGATTGAGAACTAAGAAACTAAATCAATCAAAATCCCTGTGTTGATGTATATTGAACTGGACAGAAATGGATAGTGAAATGAAAGACCACAACACCAAGGTTTCTCTCTCACATGGACATTTTCCACTCTGAGATGTTTAGGAGCAGTGGAAGACAGGAGGTCAAGAGGTCATCAAAATACTCCGTAAAAACACAACTGAAATGGCAGAGTGCCAAACTCCCGGGAACGTGATCTGGATCCAATTCCTGGTCCAATAAGCTGGACCCGGAATAGGAGCCAATATTCCGCTAAGCTCTTCCCATTCCCAAACCCCTCCGGAATACTTCATAACATTCCAAGATTCTTTCCAACATCCTTCAACAGTGTGCAGGTGTGCTATTAGTGTGATACTACAACAAACACATGTCAGTGGAAAGAATGTAGCCTAATGTCTGTTTGCTTACTTAGTTCTGATCCTATAGGGTATGATGTTAGTCTGCCTTAAGCATAGTAAATGAGACATATAAGTCTTTCTTCGAAGGGGGAATTCCAAACTGTGGCGGAGATCATTGTATATCTGTTCCACTGGAATGTGTGGAGATTCTTTCCCTTCAGCTACACCAGATAAGAGATCAAAACGCTCAGCTCCAAGTCTGTGGGTTACCATTTCATTAAAAACCGCAACCCCAAATGTTTTTTGGTGGATTCATTTTCGCACATTCATTGTCTTGGCAGAGAATCTAGATTCAAAGCCCAAATGCTGGGAAAAGCGATTAAATACACAGTCATCTATCTGTCTGGTGTCGCTGGTGGGTGTGTTTCAATGTTTGGTTGTTTATGCCTGTTTTTGCAGTGTGTATATGCTGTGGAGTTCCCTCAGTCATACCGTAGTAGACAGGTGGGTAGGGACTAGAGGAGGTAAGCGTGCCAGCAAGGCAATGTACAGGACCCTGTGTGTGTGTATGTGTGTGTGTGTGTGTGTGTTTGTGTGTCACTGTCTGTCTATGTATGTGAGTAAGCCCTCTTGCACTGTCTGTCTGGTTTATATTGATTGTCACACAGAGCGGTAGTTCAGTCTGAAGTGTCTTTGCCCCACATCAACCCTCTGGGCTGTCTGGATCTCCCTTTAATGAGGAGGGAGATGACTGAGTGATCTATCATTAGCAAGGATTTCAGTATATATTATGAGAGACAGTAACCACAGTTACAGTAGTATTTCTGTGTGACACAAGACAGGGTGTGTGAAAAAGTCTTATTAGAGACATCTCCTAAAAACTGAAGATGACTCAGTGAACACTCCGTACTTTGTGCTTAGGTGCACTTTGTGTGTTTGTGTGCCAGCATGCATGTAATGTGCTTGAGTTTGTGTGTGTGAACACACATCTGTGTGTGTGTGTCAACCTGCAAGTGTGTGCCACATAAGTGTGTGTGTGTGTGTGTGTGTGTGTGAGGTTAGGGGAAAAGCACAGGGGGATCTAAAGTGGTGGAGGGAAGGTTTACTTTTAACCCAACAGGAAACCCTGTGGCAGTAACTCACAGAGGCGGGTGACAGGGCTCCGCATGATGCCAGGGACTGATACACCCTCCTGGGCTTGGGGCCTGGCCACCCTCCCCTACTACCCCTTCCCCCCTCTTCCAGGAAGAACCAGAGCAGAGCAAAGACCGTTCAACTGCCACCCACCCAGCCTGGCCTTATCAACATCCCTCTGGCCTGAGGGGTTGGAGGGTGGGGGGGGGGGGGTTGGCTGGTGGGCTGGCTATAAGGGGGCTTGGGGTGGAGAGGGTCACAAAGGCTGTTGTGGTTTAGATCTAGGTTTAACAATCCTTCTTTAATCTGTCTCCTCTCTACAATGATTCAAGTGGATTTAACAAGTGGCCTCAATAAGGGATCATCATTTTCACCAGGATTCACCGGGTCAGTCTGTCATGGAAAGAGCAGGTGTTCCTAATGTTTTGTACACTCAGTGTAGTTGAACTGAGACTGTGACTGACCACACAATAAAGTGTCTTCTCTAATTCTATTCAACATATTACAAATCATTTTTATTTATATATCTAGTCCTTATTTGATCAGTTTGATTTTAAAATAGCTCATTTGCATGAGATTAGTTTTCAGGACAATTTGGCCCTGATGAGTCCACACACACAGACACAGACACACACACACACACACACACACACACACACACACACACACACACACACACACACACACACGCGCGCGCTCGCATGCACACACACACACACGCTCGCATGCACACACACACACACACAAATCTACCGAGACCTTATCCCGAGATCTCAGTACGGGTGGAAAAGTTCCCAAAACCACAGAATCAATGCTTTGTTTAAATTGTTGGTCCTTTCCCTAAATCAAGATAGCTCTTCACAGTGTGTGAAGACAAATGTCTCTCTCCAGGTTTTATGCTGAAGTAAAGCCTGCTGTATATGGGGTCAGAGTTGTAGATCAAATCTGATGAATAGAGGAGTAACATCCCTGCTAGAGAACAGTGGGCTCTTTCAGTGGACCCATGCCGTAATCTGTCTTGGAATCAATTCATGGTTTAGGAAATCATTTCATCTAACTGCCTTTGGAATCATTCACTTTTAGTGAATCATTTCAGTAATATACCAAACAGTTCAATTACTTTTAGGGAATCATTCAACTTATTCACCCAGGAATCGTTTAACTTTTAGGGAATAATTTCACCTACAGTACCAGTCAAAAGTTTGGACACACCTCCTCGTTCAAGGGTTTTCCTTCTTTACTATTTTCTACATTGTAGAATAATAGTGAAGACATCAAAACTATGAAATAACACATATGGAATCATGTAGTAACAAAAAATGTAGTAATAAACAAATCAAATTATATTTTATATTTGAGATTCTGTAAAGAATCCACCCTTTCCCTTGATTACAGCTTTACACACTCTTGGCGTTCTCTCAACCAGCTTCACCTGGAATGCTTTTCCAACAGTCTTGAAGGAGTTTCCACATATGCTGAGCACTTGTTGCCGGCTTTTCCTTTGCTCTGCGGGCCAACTCATCCCAAACCATCTCAATTGGGTTGAGGTCGGGTGATTGTTGAGGCCTGGTCATCTGATGCAGCACTCCATCACTTTCCTTGGTCAAATAACCCTTACACAGCCTGGAGGTGTGTTGGATAATTCTCCTGTTGAAAAACAAATGATAGTCCCACTAAACGCAAACCAGATGGGATGGCGTATCGTTGCAGAATGCTGTGGTAGCCATGCTGGTTAAGTGTGCCTTCAATTCTAAATAAATCACAGACAGTGTCACCAGCAAAACCCCCCCACACCATCACACCTCCTCCTCCATGCTTCACTGTGGGAACCACACATGCAGAGATCTTCCGTTCACCTACTCTGCGTCTCAAAAAGACACGGCGGTTGGAACCCACAATTTGGACTCATCAGACCAAAGGACAGATTTCCACCAGTCTAATGTCCATTGCTCGTGTTTCTTGGCCCAAGCAAGTCTCTTCTTCTTATTCGTGTCCTTTAGTAGTGGTTTCTTTTCAGGAATTAGACCATGAAGCCCTGATACCCGCAGTCTCCTCTGAACAGTTGACGTTGAGATGTGTCTGTTACTTGAACTCTTTGAACCATTTATTTGGGCTGCAATCTGAGGTGCAGTTAACTCTAATAAACTCTGGGTCTTCCTTTCCTGTGGCAGTCCTCATGAGAGCCTGTTTCATCATAGGGCTTGATGGTTTTTGCGACTGCACTGAAGTGTTCTGTATTGACTGACCTTCATGTCTTCAGGTAATGATGGACTGTTGTTTCTCTTTGCTTATTTGTGCTGTTCTTGCCATTCTTGCCATTCTTGCCTTGCAGTCATGAGTGAACAGACAGTACAGGGCGGGACTGAGCACGCACCCTTGAGGGGCCCCCCGTGTTGAGGTTCAGCGTGACTAATGTGTTGTTACCTACCCTTACCACCTGGGGGTGGCCCGTCAGGAAGTCCAGGATCCAGTTGCAGAGGGAGGTGTTTAGTCCCAGGGTCTTTAGCTTAGTGATGAGCTTTATGGGCACTATGTTATTTCATAGTTTTGATATCTTCACTATTATTCTACAATGTAGAAAATAGTAAAAAATAAAGAAAAACCCTGGAATGAGTAGGTGTGTCCAAACTTCTGACTGGTACTGTATGTCTGCCTAGGAATCAAAGGTAAGCCTTTAGATTGGGATCTAAGGGCACAAAGGCACTGTTGCGGTAAACCATGGACTCTGTCTCTATCTATAATCCAAATGCAGCCTGGACCCTGCCTGCTGTAGACAGACACATCACAGGCAGGAAGGCATGCCAAAGATCCCTCTCTCTTATCATCTCTGTCTGTGTGGTGATAAGACCTTGAGGCTCAGACAATAACTCTGCTGCTCAGGTACGGATGTTACACTCCACACGTTCCACTCCCAGGGAGTCAGACACAACAGGAGTAGCATTATGGATAGACCTAGGTTCCAATGGTATAGGTTTTCTTAAAAGAATACTTGAAATAGCTATGTTTGAGCTTGCCTGCTGCAATGGATCCGATCAAGCAGGCACCAACTAAATCAAAAAGCAGTGCTTGTAGTATTGTTTTGCCTGAAGTTTCTCTGTCCATTTTCTCCTAAAAGTGGTAGCATCAGAGCCCAGTTGGCAAAGATGTATCTCTCCAATTGATTAAAGTTTGTTCTTTGATTCATTTGGGGGTTGGATGAGAAGCGAGTGAGTGGGAGTGAAAGAGACAGAAAAGGAGAGATGGAGAAGTGAATGATAGGGAGTCTTCTGCCAGTATAAGCACTAGTGATATATTGACTTGGACTCGGTCAACAACTGACCTCAGTTCCAGGCCCGTTGAGACGCTCCTCTTACCCCTTGTTCAGGTCAAAGATGTTAGAAACAGAGATAAGTACAAAAGGTTTCACATTAGAAAGTCATGATGACCGAAGAGCTTTAAAGAAAACAACCACATTGCTACCATAAATGGAGTTTCTTGGTATTTGTTAGATCTTTGTAGCAAAATTGTCCTCCAATTTAACGTAATGGACAATATATGTCAAAGTCACTTATTGGCCAGGACTTCCTGGTTAAATAAATATTTAATAGATAGAAGTGAAATGGTGGACAATGCCTAAAGTGAAGAAGTAGCAGTGAAATGCTCCTTTCATTGTTGTGCCTTAAAACTCCACATCTATGACTGTCAGGAAAGCAGAAGACCCAATTGAAAGGTAGGAAGTGAATATGCTTTTCTTTAGCCTGTCTGCCTGTCAGTGTCCAGCCTACCAATAGTTTCCCTACTGCTGGTTCCTACCATTGAAATAGTATTATTCTTTTGTTCCTCTGTCTAGCATGACTGCCCGTTGTTGGAGACGGCAGTAAGGAACATAGCTGTGGTTTGGAGAGGAAGAAACCATAGATCTATACCAAATGGCACCATATTCCCTACATAGTGCACTTATTTTGACCAGAGCCCAGTTAATAGTAGTGCACTATATATGGAATAGGGCGCCATTTGGGATGAAACCCATAATCCATAATGAGTTGGGCACGCAGATAAAACAATGTCAGAAAAAAAGAGCAAAGAGAGACAGACAGAGCGGACCGCACACGCACTAACGTAACACCAAAGAGCGAGGGAGTCTGTTGTTATGTGAAGATGGGAGACTATTGCCAAGTGGGCGAGTGTGCTCAAGCAACCGGGTCCAGTCAGTGTGTGTTGGTTTAGCTGTGTGTGTCAATGTTGGATATCCTCCCCTCACTCTCTTCTGAATGCAATATGTGGTCTGGTGGTTAGGAAAATGTTGGTGGTCAGCTGAAAAATCACACTCTAGTTGGGAGGAATTGTTCTAGTTCGCACTTGCTGGGGCGAACACTTCATTGGGTCAACCAGTTTACAGAAATGAGAGATGATTTACAGCCTGTTTTTCTCCTTTCATGACTCCCCCTCATCAATGTGTGCCAACTTATAAATCAGTTACCTTTGCAGCTTTTTAGAGGTTGCTTAAAAACTGGAGTCTTAAAACATTCAATGGTATTACAGGAACCCATACTACCATTATGAACCCATACCACCATTATGAACCCATACTACCATTATGAACCCATACTACCATTATGAACCCATACCACCATTATGAACCCATATATTCGTGGAGTACAGCCACATGTGAAGTAAACCAGGACCCAGTTCATCATAGTGTTAACACTTTGTAATCCCTATGGAACTTTCTATCCAATGTCTCACAGGCCTCCAGTCTGAACCTTGACTAGTCAGACTAGGTTAACTGGGGTCACCAAACGTCCCTGCAAACAGATCAAGATATAACCCCCTCACTCCCCATAACTCCCCCAAACTCACCACCTCAACTAGGGGTCACGGAAAGTCCCTGAGACAGATCAAAATATAACCCCCCCCTCCCCACCTTAAACTCACCAGCTCACCTGGGGTCACCAAACGTCCCTGAAACAGATCGAGACCAGACCCCCACTCCCTAACCACCCCCAAAACCCCAACTCATCACCCCTCCAACTCCACTAAGTTATCATCCCCCCCACCTTTCAACATTACGAAGATATCCGGTCCCCAAGCCGCTCCTCTCCACTCCCCAGAGAGACCATCAATCATCCTGCTGTCATGACAACAGGGGAGGGCCCTGGGCTGGCTGATACTCCCAGGGTGTATCTGTGTTTTGTGTGTCAGACTGGGTAAAGTGATTGACAGGTCAGTCTACCATGGCAACTTGGAATGCTGTGGCTTTCTGTGATTGACATGTTGGAATATATTGTAGTAGGATTGTTCAATGGATGCATTTATTGATATATGTTAATTAGGGTTAATTTAAAGTTCTGTTTAATGATTACACCCGTATCAGGCAAAGTTATAAGTACTTCAATTGAATCCAACAACATATGAAACAAAAAGGTTCATCAATTTGATATTGATTAATGTTTTTAAATGTGTTTCACCAAAGATTATAGAAAACAAACACCATTAGGACTGAGCGATGGCTTCCTTGATGTGTTGTGGTCTTTGAAATGATTTGTTATACAACCCTGTCACCCCTCGGTTTCTCTATCTCAGGTTGAAAGGTCAAAGGTTAACCGTTTCAAAAGGTCAACAGTCATACTGTCAATACTGTCTATTACTTGGCCAGACACTGGTAGCACACCAACGACTCACAAACAACAAACAAACCACAGACAAACAAAGCATAACCCTTACTACTGAAGTCTGTGGGTTAGCAGAGCTGTGGTCCATGTGCCTCAGTTGGTAAGAATTTGGCTATAAACTGTGGAGTTTTGGGAGAGTGAATGGGCTCAATGATTGTGACAGCTTTTCACGTCATTCCACACATAAGGCATAGAAAGTATAGCACAAACCATACAGTAAATATATCTCTGAATCACCACATCAATGTCACAATGCCACAGAGATCAGAAAGATGTTAATTGACATAACAATCAAAACCTGCAGAAAGCACAGGCACAATTCACACACCCCATCAAAATGTCACAATCAGTGTGCAAATGTCTCAGGGACATCACACATCATCAAATCTAGGCTCAAGCTATCAAACAAATAAAGAAACAATTAGTCAAACTTATCAAACCTTTATTCTCATCTAGTTTACATTTATTTATTTTTTTGTCATTTTGTAGATACTCTTATCCAGAGTGACTTACAGGAGATATTAGGGTTAAGTGCCTTGCTCAAGGGAACATCAACAGATGTTTCACCTATGTTTCACCTCGGCTCACAGATGTGAGACGTTTCACCTCGGCTCTGGGATTCGAACCAGCAACCTTTCGGTTACTGGCTCAATGTTCTTAACCGATAGGCTACTCACCAAAATCCTCTGTTCCATAATTTTCAGTTTAATTTCACAGATATTCTTGCGTTCCCATGCAGACAGAGGCTTTCAGGGCATAGGGGCACATAGTAACCTGTTCTTTATTACTTACGTAGCTTGGACAGGTTGAGGTTTGTGTGTCATCTGAAGGACCTGAAAGAGAAAGGAGTCCCGATACTGCTTGTCTTGCACAAGTCTACATTCACTCAGGCAGACACAGAGCAGCTGCAAACATGAGATAACGATGAGTTGAGACGACATGAAATATGGTGTTCAGAAGACGTGTTCTGACCTGCCCTTTCGCCAACACACTCTTTTAGAGGCCATCAAATATCCCAGGATGACAGGATGATGCAAAGTGGTGGGGACGACCATAATATCATTAGAAGATATTTGAATATTAAAATTCTTCGAAAACACACACACACACACACACACACACACACACACACACACACACACCAACCATGATCGAGTGTATAGAGTTTCACGTTTCAAGTTGCATTGGTCACGTGTAGAGAAACCCATAGGAAGAGTCTGCTAACATATAACTCTATCCCCGACGGCCTGTCCTGGGTGGAAAGACCTGGGAATATCAGAGTATCAGAACACAGCCATAGGCAGAACTGGAGACTTCTCAGAGGGGAGTTCCAGAGGAGCATGACGACTCCACTAACCTAACATGCCCAGGCCACCGCTGAGGAGGAAAGGTAAACCCAGGCCTGCCTCTGGGGAGAGAGAGGGGGAGAATGTCCACTGGTGTGTGAGCGTGTGTGCGAGTTTGTCTGTGTGTGAGCGTGTGTGTGAGCGTGTGTGTTTGAGTTTGTCTGTGTGTGAGCGTATGTGTGTGAGTTTGTCTGTGTGTGAGCTTGTGTGTTTGAGCTTGAAGTAAGACAAGCATTGCTTTCCCATCGGAGGATATTCAACCCAATGCTTAGAAACCAAGGGTAGAGCTGAGATAATATTGACACACTTATGCGCTCACACACACACACACTCAAGTCACCACAAGAATGGCAAGAGGGGACAGGCTCGCAGCTAGAGACCATTTCATCTGTAGGTCATGTGTGTAACAGTTTAACAGTCCTCCACCCACCACACCCTTACAGAGCCGCAGCTGACGACCCGAGGGCTCAAGGATGCACCGGGATGGGACACTTCCTGGTCCCTAATGGAATCCACAGGCACACAGGTGAAGACTCCCTGGATCCTAACATTAACTGAGAGACAGTTAATGTTCATCCCCCTAATTTTTACGGTTTACTATTCTTGTGAGGACTTTTGGCACTCACTCAAACACACACACACACACACACACACACACACACACACACACACACACACACACACACACACACACCCTTCAGGATCAGTGTGTGTTACTGACAAGCCCTCAACCAACAATGCAGTTCAAGAAATAGAGTTTACTAAAGTAAAAAAAATAAAATAAAAAACGAACACAAGAAAATGACATAACAATAACGAGGCTTTATACAGGGAGTACCAGTACCGAGTCAAAGTGAGGGGGTACAGGTTAGTCGAGGGGGGGGGTTCAATGTAACTAGTCCGGGTGGCCATTTGATTCATTGTTCAGCAGTCTTATGGCTTGTGGGTAGAAGCTGTTAAGGAGCCTTTTGGTCCAAGACTTGGCGCTCCAGTACCGCTTGCCGTGCGGTAGCAGAGAGAACAGTCTATTACTTGGGTGACTGGAGTCTTTGACCATTTTTTGGGCCTCTACTTTTGGGCCTGCTCTATGTGGTTGAAGGATGAATGAACAGGAAGAGGAACCAAGCTAGCCATCAGAGCTGAAGTCGCCCACTCTTACTTAGGCCCCGGCGACCTTGACTGACTAAAGACCTTCCCTGAAGACTCATAGAAGAAGAAAGAATTACCTCTATGATATTTTATAGTGACCCGACAGACTCACAGTAGAGGAACTCTATACAGGGGTTGGTACTGTATATTACTCTAGATTTAAGACTGACTTGGGGTCTGTACTGTATATTACTCTAGATTTAAGACTGACTTGGGGTCTGTACTGTATATTACTCTAGATTTAAGACTGACTTGGGGCCTGTAATGTATATTACTCGAGGTTTAATACTGACTTGAGGTCTGTACTGTATATTACTCTTGGTTTAAGACTGACTTGGGGCCTGTAATGTATATTATGTGAGGTTTAAGACTGACATGGGGCCTGTGCTGTATATTACTCTACTTATAAGACTGACTTGGGACCTGTAATGTATATTACTCTACGTTTAAGACTGACTTGGGGCCTGTACTGTATATTACTCTACGTTTAAGACTGACTTGGGGTCTGTACTGTACATTACTCTAGGTTTAAGACTGACTTGGGGCCTGTAATGTATATTACTCTAGGTTTAAGACTGACTTGGGGCCTGTAATGTATATTACTCTACGTTTAAGACTGACTTGGGGCCTGTAATGTATATTACTCTACGTTTAAGACTGACTTGGGGCCTGTAATGTATATTACTCTAGGTTTAGACTGACTTGGGGCCTGTAATGTATATTACTCTAGGTTTAAGGCCGTCTTGAGGCCTATGGACAGATCATGATAAAGCACCAGACTTCTTACACTAGAGGAATGACTCATTTTATGGGGTTGTATATCACATCTCACATGTCAACAAGAACGCCCCACTGTGGAGTTTTTACTGCCATGACAGCTTTAGTATTATTTGTTAGTCATGTCTCGAATGGACATTTCAAGGCTGAGGATGTTTACCCCTGAGACTGTTGAATTGGCCCAGGGCGCAGAAGAGGAGTGTGTGTGTGTGTGTGTGTGTGTGTGTGTGTGTGTGTGTGTGTGTGTGTGTGTGTGTGTGTGTGTGTGTATGTGTATGTGTATGTGTGTGTGTGTGTGTGTGTATGTGTGTGTGTGTGTGTGTGTATGTGTGTGTGTGTGTGTGTGTGTATGTGTGTATGTGTGTGTGTGTGTGTGTGTATGTGTATGTGTGTGTGTGTGTGTGTATGTGTGTGTGTGTGTGTATGTGTGTGTGTGTGTGTGTGTGTGTGTGTGTGTGTGTGTGTGTGTGTGTGTGTGTGTGTGTGTGTGTGTGTGTGTGTGTGTGTGTGTGTGTGTGTGTGTGTGTGTGTTGCATTGCGACCCAGGGTGCAGAAGGAGCGTTTAGGACCCCACCTCTGGACTCCAGTCAAAACATAATCTTTGTCTCTTCATCGTCCAGTGACCTCAGTCAAACACAGTTCCCCTCACTGCCTGCCTGGATCAGATAGGCCCTTGCCAGAGATATTAGAGAAAGTAGGAGATAGAAATCCCATTGGGAAATGAATGGAGAGACGTACAACGCCCCACCCAGCAGACTGTCGACCAATCACGTTCACGTTGTCATGCTGCGTCACGTAGTTGGTAAGCTAATCATCATGCAATCCCTTCTCAAAGTCAGGGTATGAGTCTATTTTCCTTGAAAGTACATAATATCATGATTCCAAAGCTATACGATATTACATAGAACAAGTTAATTATCTCACATCTTCTTGTTCACAAAATTCATGCTACTGTTGTTTTTATGAGCTAGCGCCCAATTGACTCCCAGTCACTTTTCTTCTTATTTTGTATCATGGCGTTTGCACATTTTGTTTGTGCATGCCGCCACCTACTGTGTTGTAGTGTGTGGTCGATCACGTAGCCTACATTTTGTGATACAAAAATAAAAAAATGCACCACCAACTAACATCTACAGTGGCAAGAAAAAGTATGTGAACCCTTTGGAATTACCTGTACTTCTGCATAAACTGGTCAAAAAATGTGATCTGATCTTCATCTAAGTCACAACAATAGACAAACACAGTCTGCTTAAACTAATAACCAACAAACAATTTTACATTTTCATGTCTTTATTGAACACACCGTGTAAACATTCACAGTGCAGGGTGGGAAAAGTATGTGAACCCTTGGATTTAATAACTGGTTGACCCTCCGTTGGCAATAATATCCTCAACCAAAACGTTTTCTGTAGTTGCGGATCAGACCTGCACAACGGTCAGGAGGAATTTTCGACCATTCCTCTTTACAAAACTGTTTCAGTTCAGCAATATTCTTGGGATGTCTGGTGTGAACCGCTCTCTTGATGTCATGCACCGGAATCTCTATCGGGTCGAGGTCAGGACTCTGACTGGACCACTCCAGAAGGCTTATGTTCTTCTGTTGAAACCCTTCTGTTGTTGATTTACTTCTGTGTTTTGGGTCGTTGTCCTGTTGCATCACCCAACTTCTGTTGAGTTTCAATTGGCGGACAGATAGCCTAACATTCTCCTGCAAAATGTCTTGATAAACTTGGGAATTCATTTTTCCATTGATGATAGTCAGCTGTCCAGGCCCTGAGGCAGCAAAGCAGCCCCAAATGATGATGCTCCCTTCACTATACTTTACGGTTGGGATGAGGTTTTGATGTTGGTGTGCTGTGCCTTTTTTTCTCCACACATAGTGTTGTGTGTTCCTTCCAAACAACTCAACTTTAGTTTCATCTGTCCACATGATATTTTGCCAGTAGCACTGTGGAACATCCAGATGCTCTTTTGCAAACTTCAGACGTGCAGCAATGTTTTTTTTGGACAGCAGTGGCTTTTTCCGTGGTGTCCTCTGAAATAACACCATTCTTGTTTAGTGTTTTACGTATCGTAGACTCGTCAACAGAGATGTTAGCATGTCCCATTCTTCTTAACCTCAATGAGCATTCTGCTCTGTGCTCTTGCAGTCATCTTCGCAGGACGGACACTCCTAGGGAGAGTAGCAACAGTGCTGAACTTTCTCCATTTATAGACAATTTGTCTTACCATGGACTGATGAACATCAAGGCTTTTAGCAATACTTTTGTAACCCTTTCCAGCTTTATGCAAGTCAACATTTCTTAATCTTGGGTCTTCTGAGATCTCTTTTGTTCAAAGCATGGTTCACATCAGGCAATGTTTCTTGTGAATAGCAAACTCACATTTTGTTAGTGTTTTTAAAGGGCAGGGCAGCTCCAACCAACATCTCCAATCTCGCCCTGTTGATTGGACTCCACATTAGCTGACTCCTGATTCCAATTAGGTTTCGGAGAAGTCATTAGCCTAGGGGTTTGCATACTTTTCCCAACCTACACTGTGAATGTTTAAATGATGTATTCAATATAGACAAGAAAAATACAGTACTTTGTGTGTTATTAGTTTAGGCACACTGTGTTTGTCTGTTGTGATTTAGATGAAGATCAGATCTAATTTTATGACCAATTTATGCAGAAATCCAGATAATTCCAAAGGATTCGCATACTTTTCTTGCCACTGTATATACCACTATTACATACCACCAAATAACCTTCCAACTATATACCAATATGTCATAAAGAAATTAAATAACCACCCCATTCCACTACTTTGACCCTAACTGATCCTGGTGTAGGTTTTCTTTCGTTCAACACACCTTGTAAAACCTTGTATGTCCAAGTACTTCTCTGCAGCTGCCACCATCTGTTGTCTGTGATTTACGTACAATTTGTGTGGTACAGTTGATAACCATGGTAATGAATGCTAAGAAGCCAACCTCACTGAAGCACAAATCCGTATCACTCTCTATAGGCCTCGGCCTACTACTCAGCCTTGACCCATCATCCTCTATTCTCTTCACTGCCATAGCATACGACACCTTCTGTTCTACTCTGACCCTGGCAACCTCAACCTGTCTCACACTGGGCACTTCTGATCCCCAGCTAAATTGGCACCAAACAGCGGGAGTCACAGACAAGGAATCTTCTATTTCAGTTGCTACACCTCAACACTTAAAGCCACCCCAGTAATCACTCTGTTCAAAGGCACCCTGTTCCGGAGAGAAAAGGTCACACGGAAAAAACATAAAAATCATCACAAGTCCACTTTGTGCTACCTTCACCGATTTAACAGTACCAAACTTAATTTCTACCCAGCACGAGACTACACATGGATCAGCCAAAAGGTAGGTATCCAATTTCTCCAGAAGTGTCACTCCCCGCACAATTGGCCTAGCGTCATCCGGGTTAGGGATGGCTTGGCCGGTAGGGATATCCTTGTCTCATCGCGCACCAGCGACTCCTGTGGCGGGCCGTGCGAAGTGCGCGCCAACCAAGGTTGCCAGGTGCACGGTGTTTCCTCCAACACATTGGTGCGGCTGGCTTCCGGGTTGGATGTGCGCTGTGTTAAGAAGCAGTGCGACTTGGTTGGGTTGTGTATCGGAGGACGCATTACTTTCAACCTTCGTCTCTCCCGAGCCCGTACGGGAGTTGTAGCGATGAGACAAGATAGTAGCTACTAAACAATTGGATACCACGAAATTAGGGAGAAAAAGGGGTAAAATAAAAAATAAATAAAAAGAAGCGTCACTCCCACTGGGTCCAACCCAGCTAGCAATGAGGAAGCGGCCCTCTTCCGGGGGGCCGAAACTGATTGAATCGGCCCAGAATCGGGTGTCGGACTCGGCCCGGAATCAAAATGAATCACTGCCCAGAATCGGCCCAAGTACATCAATCCGTTTCCATCTACCGGAATTCAGACGACTTTGCCAGCATCTTACCAGAATCCCCCAGAAGCGGCCTGATGCAAAATTAAATAAATGTATACAAAATGACCCAATTTAGTAATTTTAAATATTACTATTATACATACAAATTATTACCCAAAATAATTGTGTCAGAGGAACCATGCGCCTAGCCCACCACAGGAGTTGCTACAGTGCGATGGGACAAGGACATCCCGGCCAGCCAAACCCTCCCCTAACTCGGATGATGCTAGGCCAATTGCTCGTCACCTCATGGGTCTCTCGGGTTGCGACCGGCACGGGCATTGAAACAGCATCTGTAGTAACACAGTTTGCACTGCGATGCAGTGTCTTAGAACACTGCGCCACTCGGGAGGCTTCATCCACAAAGTTTTAATGCTTATCAATTGCCTTGCACAAAGTATCAAAATTCTAAAATATTACTTAAACAGGACTCTTAAAGAATTTTATTTAAATGTTAATTGTATTTTTGGATCACAGAAACAATAACAAAATATGGAAAAATATATAAAGAGAGAGTAGCCCCAATCTGCCGGAGCCCCAAGTAATACATTTGGGGCAGATAACTCACACCAGAATCGGCCCGAACTCAATTCCCGCAACCTAGCCATAAGTATTACTGTCGAAGGCGGCCCAGACGTCGGCCGAGTCTGACTCTCAGCCGAAATCGTCCCAGATCCACTGTGCTTGCTGGGAAATCATCAGGTTCAATTTCTGAGCCATCAGAGCTATCACAGACAGCAGAATAGGGTTTGTACTTGGCGCCATTCTTCCTCAACACACATCTTCCCACTGCACTGGGCTCTTCTCCTTCTTCCTCTCTGTCAAAAACCATGTCTATCTGTTCACCACGCTCATACCACTCCTTCATCTGCTGTACTGCTTGCAGAACACCCACTGATGGCCTTATTCTTCTGTTCCATCTCTGGCCTCGCCATGCTCCCAAAACTTGCCACAGTCGCCAGCCAGGTCTCCTCCTCGTCATCCATTTTAGCCAACAATCCAACTTCACCACCTAGTTTCAGTCGCCGGTTGACAGCCTCCTACTCACTCCTTGAAGGAGAGGTCTCCAAACTTCCGGTGCCGACAGAGATGGCCACCTCGCTTCGCGTTCCTAGGAAACTATGCAGTATTTTGTTTTTTTAATGTGTTATTTCTTACATTGTTACCCCAGGAAATCTTAGGTTTTATTACATACAGTCAGGAGGAACTATTGGATATAAGAGCAAAGTCAACTCACCAACATTACGACCAGAAATACGACTTTCCCGAAGCGGATCCTCTGTTTGGCCCACCACCCAGGGCAATGGATCGGATCCCAGCCGGCAACCCAAAACAACGGCGCCGTAGAAGGAGCAGACTGCGCGGCCCTCTGGTCAGGCTCCGTAGACGGGTACATCGCCCACCGCTCCCGAGCATACTACTCGCCAATGTCCAGTCTCTTGACATCAAGGTAGATGAAATCCGAGCAAGGGTTGCCTTCCAGAGAGACATCAGAGATTGTATCATTCTCTGTATCACCGAAACATGGCTCACTCGAGATGTTATCGGAGTCGGTACAGCCACCTGGTTTCTTCACATATCGCGCCGACAGAAACAAGCATCTCTCTGGTAAGAAGAAGGGCGGGGGTGTATGCCTTATGATTAACGAGATGTGGTGTGATCTCATAACAACATACAGGAACTCAAGTCCTTTTGTTCACTTGACTTCCTCACAATCAAATGCCGACCGCATTATCTACCAAGAGAATTCTCTTCAATCATAATCACAGTCGCGTATATTCCGCCCCAAGCAGACACATCGACGGCCACATTTATTGTAGCTGGGGATTTTAACAAGGCTAATCTGAAGACAAGGCTTCCTAAATTCTATCAGCATATTGATTGCGCAACCTGGGCTGGCAAAACCCTGGATCATTGTTGTTCTAACTTCCACAACTCACATAAGGCCCTCCCCTGCCCTCATTTCGGAAAAGCTGACCACGACTCCATTTTGTTGCCCCCTGCCTATAGACAGAAACTAAAACAGGAAGCACCCGAGCTCAGGTCTGTTCAACGCTGGTCTGACCAATTGGATTCCACGCTTCCAAGATTGCTTCGATCACGTGGACTGGGATATGTTCCGCATAGTGTCGAACAACAACATTGATGAATACGCTGATTCAGTGAGCGAGTTTATTAGCAAGTGCGTTGGTGATGTTGTACCCACAGCATCTATTAAAACATTCCCCAACCAGAAACCGTGGATTGATGGCAGCATTCACGCAAATCTGAAAGCGTGAACCACTGCTTTTAATCAGGGCAAGGTGACCGGAAACATGACCAAATCCAACAGTGTAGCTATTCCCTCCCCAAGGCAATCAAACAAGCTAACAAGTATAGAGACAAAGTATAGAGACAAAGTAGAGTCGCAATTCAGCGGCTCAGAAACGAGAGTGATGTGGCAGGGTCTACAGTCAATCATGGACTACAAAAGAAAAACCAGCCCAGTCGCGGACCACGATGTCTTGCTCCCAGACAGACTAAACAACTTCTTTGCCCGCTTTGAGGACAATACAGTGCCACTGACACAGCCCACTACCAAAACCTGCGGGCTCTCCTTCACTGCAGCCAAGAAAGCTAAGGTAACTGAGCTAAATGACTACCGCCCCGTAGCACTCACTTCCGTCATCATGCAGTGCTTTGAAAGACTAGTCAAGGACCATATCACCTCCACCCTTCCTGACACCCTAGACCCACTCCAATTTGCTTACGTCCCTAAATAGGTCCACAGACGACGCAATCGCAATCACACTGCACACTGACCTAACCCATCTGGACAAGAGGAATACCTATGTAAGAATGCTGTTCATTGACTACAGCTCAGTATTTAACACCATAGTACCCTCCAAACTCCTCATTAAGCTCGAGACCCTGGGTCTTGACCCCGCCCTGTGCAACTGGGTCCTGGACTTCCTGAAGTGCCGCCCCAGGTGGTGATCTCCACCCCGCTGACCCTCAACACTGGGGCCCCACAAGGGTGCGTTCTCAGCCCTCTCCTGTACTCCCTGTTCACCCACGACTGCCTGGCCATGCACGCCTCCAACTCAATCATCAAGTTTGCAGACGACACTACAGTGATAGGCTTGATTACCAACAACGACGAGACGGCCTACAGGGAGGAGGTGAGGGCCCTGGGAGTGTGGTGTCAGGAAAATAACCTCACACTCAATGTCAACAAAACAAAGGAGATGATCGTGGACTTCAACGGACAAACTGAAATGGTCCACCCTCACAGACAACGTGGTGAAGAAGGCGCAGCAGCGCCTCTTCAATCTCAGGAGGCTGAAGAAATGTGGCTTGTCACCAAAAACACTCACAAACATTTACAGATGCACAATAAAGAGCATCCTGTCGACTCCATGTTGTTGCCCCCTGCCTATAGACAGAAACTAAAACAGTAAGCACCCGAGCTCAGGTCTGTTCAACGCTGGTCCGACCAATCGGATTCCACGCTTCCAAGATTGCTTCGATCACTGGTACGATCACTGTATCACCGCCTGGTACGGAAACTGCTCCGCCCATAACCGTTAGGCTCTCCAGAGGGTAGTGAGGTCTGCACAACGCATCACCCGGGGCAAACTACCTGCCCTCCAGGACACCTACACCACCCAATGTCACATGAAGGCCAAAAAGATCATCAAGGACAACAACCACCCGAGCCACTGCCTGTTCACCCTGCTATCATCCAGAAGGCGAGGTCAGTACAGGTGCATCAAAGCGGGGACCGAGAGACTGAAAAACAGCTTCTATCTCAAAGACATCAGACTGTTAAACAGCCATCACTAACATTGAGTGGCTCCTGCCAACATACTGACTCAACCCTAGCCACTTTAATAATGGAAAAATGTATGTAATAAATGTATCACTAGCCACTTTAAACAATGCCACTTTATTTAATGTTTACATACCCTACATTACTCGTCTCATATGTATATACTGTACTCTATACCATCTACTGCATCTTGCCTATGCTGTTCGGCCATCACTCATTCATATATTTTTATGTACATATTCTTATTGATTCCTTTACACTTGTACAAGGTAGTTGTTGTGAAATTTTTAGGTTAGATTACTTGTTAGATATTACTGCATGGCCGGAACTATAAGCACAAGCATTTCGCTACACTCGCATTAACATCTGCTAACCATGTGAATGTGACAAATAAAATTTGATTTGGTTTGATTTCCCTGTCCCAGAATGCACCGGGCAGCCCATTGACGATGTATGGGCACTGTACACAATGGTCATTAATACGATTCCAATCGAGTTTCCCATCTCCTTAAAAGTATCAATTCAATTCAAGGGCTTCATTGGCATGGGAAGCATTTGTTAACATTGCCAGAGCAAGTGAAATATATAATAAACAAAAGTGAAATAAACAATAAAAATGTACAGTAAACATTACACTCACAGAAGTTCCAAAAGAATCAAGACATTTCAAATGTCATATTATCTGTGTATACAGTGTTGTAACGATGTGCTAATAGTTAAAGAACAAAAGGAAAAATAAATGAACATACACCTGGGTTGTATTTACAATGGTGTTTGTTCTTCACTGGTTGCCCTTTTCTTGTGGTAACAGGTCACAAATATTGCTGCTGTGATGGCACACTGTGGTGTTTCACCCGGTAGACATGGGAGTTTATCAAAATTGGGTTTGTTTTCAAATTCTTTGTGGATCTGTGTTATCTGAGGGAAATATGTGTCTCTAATATGTGTCTCTGACCACCCCTACACACGCATGGCTAGGCCTAACTCAACGTATGTTTAATTAAAAATATATATATATATTCAACCTGAACTGAAAAGGCAAATGATAATGTTGGTTGTACCCATAAAACCTCAACTACATAAAACAATAGAGCTCGAATTTGAGGCTTGCAGTATTTCATATTTCATTCGTTAACATTAATTAAGGTATCAGTACGCGCACTCCTTGGGGGTACATCCACATAGGATAAAGTAACCTAGTTGTTCTTTGATATTTTTTAAATGTATTTAACCTTTATTTAACTATATACAGACATCACAGATATACAGACATTGCAGACGAGGGTTGTTGGTACACAAAGACTGAGATTTAAACATTTTTTTTTTTTTAAACATTAATATATATATGCGAGCACCAGAATTACGTTCTCTTTAGAATTTGTGATAAAGGCAAGTTAGACAAGTCAGACTAAAAATTGTTTTGTTCGATAAATGTGTGTTGCAACAGCGCCCTCTGCCGCTCAAATAACCGAAGACAGTCCAAACATGCGTATGTCATTGCTACTTTTTTATTGGCTGCTTTCATTCACGTGATCAAAACATAATCATGGCGGTCTCCGCTGGAGTTCGGTCGAGCGTGGGGCTGACTTTGAGACTTTCTAGAGTTATACCAGATTGTAGCACATGTCCTTTCAACAGGTTGAATAGTTATTTGAATGGTATAGCTAGTTCGTCGAATGTTGATCGTTTTCGGACGTTGAACCGACACTTGCAGACATCCAAAGGTGAGTTGATCGGTTGCTAACTATCGCAGCTACACTTGGATTGTTATCTAACGTTAGCTAATTGTTCAGCTTCCATGAAACCAATCCATTTATATCAATTTAGTGCTAGACAGCTGCTAACAAGTTAGTTAGTTATGTCTACGAACATCGTAACTAGGTACTATTGGTAACTGCATTTCGGGCACTTAAGGGCATTTAAGGGCACTGCATTTCGATGCTTGAGGCGTCACTACAGACATCCTGGTTCGATTCCAGGCTGTATCACAACCTGCCTTGACTGGGTCGTCTGGTGTTGGCCGTCATTGTAAATAATCAGTAGTTTTTTTTTTACTTACTTGCCTAGCTAAATAAAGGTTACATAAAATTACACCCACATTGGCATCTGTTGCTAAGAATGTTTGATAAATTGTGTAACTAATCTCCAAAGCTGCACATTCCCTGTAACTAAGTTGGTCTCAAAGTCGTACAGTAAGTCAGACAATCCGTAAGAGGATATGGAACTGAACGTCAACGATGTCTTTATTTTTTTTGTGAAGGTCTGTACCAAAGTGAGGCGGGTGCAAGTGCAGAAGACCCCCAAGAAGATGTGTAAGTAACCATTTTGCCAGTGCATCATTTAGCTAATTGATTGTTAGCTATTTATGTATTTGCAATTTTCACTCCATTACAGTACATACATGGTCAGGTTAGTAACCCTAACCCTTATGCAGACAAACTCAAGGGGATATATACATACTTTGTTACCGATTTTCCTTAATGTCAATTGAGGGCATCATGCATTTATCACTTGCATTGTCATTTGTGAACTGAGTTTTTAATATTGTTGTTTTTGGTCTGCTCTTAGGGTGAATGTGGTTTACATAGATAGATCAGGACAGAGGATTCCAGTGAAGGCCAAAGTGGGAGACAATGCAATGTACCTGGCCCATAGGCACAACATTGAACTGGAAGGTGAGTGCTAATAGGGTTTGTGATGACATCAATAGAGAATTCAGGTCAAAAGTTGGTGATTGATTTCTCCATTATTGTATTCCTGAAAACTATTTTTTATTTTATTTAACTAGGCAAGTCAAATTCTTATTTTACAATGATGGCCTACACCGGCTAAACCCGGACGGCGCTGGGCCAATTGTGCACTGCTCTATGGGATTCCCAATCACGGCCGGTTGTGATACAGCCTGGATTCAAACCAGGGTGTCTGTAGTGACGCCTCTATCACTGAGACGCACTGCCTTAGACCGCTGCGCCCGGGAGCCACACTTACATCTTGTTTCTTTCTTCCTGTCCATGTATGATTTTTAAGGAGCTTGCGAGGCATCACTAGCTTGCTCAACGTGCCACGTGTATGTGAACAGAGACCATGTCGACAAGCTACCAGAGCCTGACGAAAGGTATGAGATTGTTTTATTATAAGATATGCCATAGTCTATGAGAGCTCATGTCATTGCACGTCTTATGGTTGTACATTGCCCCTGTCAAACGCATACTATGAAAAACAAAACTTTTTTCATTGTCAACAAGACTCTTATAATGCAATGCAAATCAATGGCTTCAATTTGATTCTTCTCATCCCAGAGAAGATGACATGCTGGACATGGCCCCAGCGCTACAGGAGAACTCCAGACTTGGCTGTCAGATCATCCTCACCCAGGAGCTGGAGGGCATAGAGCTTACCCTGCCTAAGGTCACCAGGAACTTCTACGTGGACGGCCATGTTCCCAAACCACACTGAGGACACTACACTCCACACTAGCACCCTACTTAGTGTGAAGCAATGTATTGGGCATGCATTCTAAGTAGTATGCTAGTATGGATGTTGGAACACGGCCCCTCAGGACTGAGTCGTAAGAGAGAGAGAGAGTCGCTTGAAGGGTCCCTCCCAAGTCAAGAATGCTCTTACATATCCACATGACTGTGTGACCGAAGACAAAAGCTATATACCAGTCACTGGCTGCATTTAGACAGCGCCCCTGATGGGATTGGTCAAAAGACCAATTAGTGGAAAAAATATCAGAATTGGGCTGCCTGTGTAAACGCAGCCTCTGAAATGTGTTGTATTTGGCTCACACTGAAAGTAATGCTGATTGTGGAAGAGTTAGATGGTTTTCAGCATTCATGTATAAATATGTCATGTGTATAGAAGAGTTCTCAGGCCAAGATTGAGATGTCTATCAAACCGTTCAATGTCACAGACAGCTGTTTGTTTCATAGTAACCTGAGTCAGCATTTCAGAAAGGCCTGTTGTCATTGCTACGCAAATAACTTTGTGTCCTTGAATAGAACATTCCATGTTACAACTCATTTACAAAGGTCAACATACACACATCTCAGGTGGAGCTTCCAAATAGTCTTGTCTCTACAATAACAGCACTCGCATACAGCTAATGAACAGGATGTTATGTCTACGTATACATAGCTTTCACCATTATATCTACTTATGGCCAGTTTCTAGGAATTTTACTGTTGTGGGTGTGTGGTGACTAGTCAAGACCGTAACAAGCCCATCCACAACACTGAAAGCCCTTTCCCTACATCAAGCCCGTCAGGAATCATTAACCGTCTCTGATGTAGCACTTTTGCAGTGTGTTTTGTAAGCAGAGGGCAGCTTGAGATCGATTGGAATGGAAAGGGTTGAATCTGTTAGATAACTAATGATGCTAAGGAGATACTTGGGCTGCATTCACACAGGCAGCCTCATTTTGATATTTTTTTTCCCAATCACAGATCTTTGCACATCAAAGCTGATCTGATTGGTCAAAATGCAGCCTAAACCATTTTAAACTGACAGATGCATTTTGTCCAATTCCCAAGTCATTTCTGTTTCTGTCCATCCATACCCAGTAATGATTTGCCTTGTCAATTCACCGTTAGTCTCATAACTGTCCATCAAAAAACACCTGTATCCAGTATTAGTTGGCTCCTTTACGAACCTGGAATGCTTTCACTTGTACTGTAATGAATGTGTCTGTCATACGCACAAAACGTGTAGGTGTATTATGTATATATGGTATATCTCAAATTTGCAAGTCTATTTTAGATTTGTGCAATAAAAATACCAAAAGTTTGTACTAGTCTGTCTTAAGCCCTATGCTTTTTAAAAACCACACTGAAGGCAATTGAACACCACAAGTGCAGTATTCAACACCAGTCCTTGAGAGCAGTTTAAATCCTCAAAACCCAGGAAATGGAAACCAATTGCATAATCGACCAATTAGCAATATCATACAAGGGTCAAGAAAACCACCTCTGGCCCTTTGAGGACTGACTTTGAATACCACTGCTAAAATGGCTGCGCTTAGGCAGCCCAATTCAGATAATTGGTCTTTTGACCCATCACAAATCTTTTCCCGAGCTGATCTGATGGGTCAAAACACCAATTAGCGAAAAATGGTCATAATTGAGCTGCCTTTCTAAACAGCCAATGTGTCACTGCTAAATACTGATACATTGTATTTGTTTTGTGTGGGAGATCATTTTAAATGGTTCAAGATAAAGCATCGCAAGTCAAACTCAACAGTAGACCTACAATTTATACCAAGAACCTCACTTCACGTGTTTTGTAATGGATGACTATTCGTACAAAACATTAGTAGCCTATTTACCTGTATGTAAAAACGTTTTATATACAGAAGAAACCGAGGCGCCACAAGGCCGACAATTCGGGAAAATCCAGAACGCAAATCACTCAACCCACACTTTTATGTGTTTATGCAGGCCAATCAACTTCAATCACAGACATCTGTGGCATCCTGTAGGCCCAACAACAAATGCATTGCGGCGACGTGACTATCAATTTCCTGAAGCTCGTGATCAAATTGGGGGAAATAACTTGTCATCTCTCTCAAGACAGATTCAGTGAGAAAACCAAGGGTGATTCTGCATGTTGGCCCTGATCGCCTTGGTAAGAGACAACCGTGATCACCAACGTGATCAGGGCATTACATAATCAAACGATTGAACTCGATAGTTTCAATAACTATTTAATCCGATCGATCACAGGGATCTCATAATTCGATTTTAAATACTTGATATTTTCTAAGGTAGGATGTGGAGATATTGTGTGGCAGAAAAGTTCGTATTCAAACGCACGGCCTCAGTGTGCCCTCAGACTGAGCAGTGAGCTCGAGCAAGATGTGTCATACTCATTCAGGACGTTAATCAAATAGTAGAATGCAGATGATTACGTTTTGAGGAGAAATTCATACAATTTGACAAAGTAAGTGTGTATCAATGGGCTATATCGTGTTAGTTAGAATGTCATTGTAGGCTTACTCATTATTTGCTAAAGGTTTGTTGGGCCATTAATTCTAAACTCTGCTCACGAAGCTAATTTGATTTGACAGCTAATTCAGACTGTTCTAGAAGTTAAGAGTAGTAGGGTACTAATAGTCTACTTTACAATCTTTTTGGCTTGAATTATTATAGTATAATGAAATCAACTATCATGTGTAATAATTTATTGTAATTTGTAAGTATTTTGTTTTTATTTAGGAAGTGTGTGTATACCGGTAAAAATATTTAAACACCTAGTCATTCAAGTGTTTTTCTTTATTTTTTACTATTTTCTACATTGTAGAATAAAGTGAAGACATCAAAACTAGGAAATGACACATTGAATCATGTAGTAACCCAAAAAGTCTTAAACAAATCAAAATATATTTGAAATTCTTCAAATAGCCACCCTTTGCCTTGATGACAGCTTTGCACTCTTGGCCTTCTCTCAACCGGCTTCATGAGGAATGCTTTTCCAACAGTCTTGAAGGAGTTCCCACATATGTTGAGCACTTGTTGGCTGCTTTTCCTTCACTCTGCAGTCCGACTCATCCCAAAACGTCTCAATTTGGTTGAGGTCGGGTGACGTAGAACTCCATCACTCTACTTCTTGGTTAAATAGCCCTTAAACACCCTGGAGGTGGGTGTCGTTGTCCTGTTGAAAAACAAACAATAGACCCCCTAAGTGCAAACCAGATGGGATGGTGTATCACTGCAGAATGCTGTGGTAGCCATGCTGATTAAGTGTGCCGTGAATTCGGAATAAATCACAGACCGTGTCACCAGCATAGCACCTATTTCTCCATGCTTCACGTTGGGAACCACACAAGCGGAGATCATCCTGTTAACCTAGTCTATGTCTCAAAGACACGGCATTTGGAACCAAAAAACTAAAATTTGGACTCATCAGCCCTAAGGACAGATTTCCACCGGTCTAATGTCAATTGCTCGTGTTTCTTGGCCCAAGCAAGTCTTCTTATTATTGGTGGCCTTTAGTAGTGGTTTCTTGGCAGCAAATTGACCATGAAAATCTGAATCACGCAGTCTCCTCTGAACAGTTGATGTTGAGATGTGCCCGTTACTTGAACGCCGTGAAGCATTTATTTGGGCTGCAATCTGAGGTGCAGTTAACTCTGGGTCTTTCTTTCATGTGGCGGTCCTCATGAGAGCCAGTTTCATTATAATGCTTGATGGTTTTTGTGACTGCACTTGAAGAAACTTTCAAAGTTCTTGAACATTTCCATATTGGCCTTCATGTCTTCAAGTAATGATGGACTGTCGTTCCTCTTTGCTTATTTGAGCTGTTTTTCCATAATATGGACTTGTTTTTTTCCAAATAGGGCAAGCTTCTGTATACCAACCCTACCTTGTCACAACACAACTGATTGGCTCAAAAGCATTAAGAACTAACTTTTTAAGGCACACCTGTTAATTGAAATGCATTCCAGGTGACTACATCGTGAAGCTGGTTGAGAGACTGCCAATAGTGTGCAAAGCTGTCATCAAGGCAAAGGGTGGCTACTTGAAGAATCTCAAATATAAAATATATTTTGATATGTTTAACCCTTTTTTGGTTACTACATGATTCCATATGTGTTATTTCATAGTTTTGATGTCTTCACTATTATTCTACGATGTAGAAAATATTAAAAATCAAGAAAAATTCTTGAATGAGTAGGTGTGTCCAAACTTTTGACTGGTACTGTATTCAGCTGATCCACTTTCCAATTGTTTTCTTTCCACAATATGGGCACATCAACATGAGCACAGGAGCCATTTACAGACCAGGCAGCCAAGGGACCATGGAAGATCCGGACACCCAGGAGGGCCTGCAGGTGTGTGTGCTGTGCTTGAGGTGGGTCAATATTATCTCAGTGTGTGGTTGAGTCTTCTTTTATTTTTCTTCAGGTGACCCAGTCCACTATCCTCTACCTCATCCAAGAAGCCTCCAAGCTAGCAACTCCCACCCCTGTCCACAACCGCTCCATAGACTCAAAGCCTAAGACTTTACCTGTATCAAATGAAAGGTCTAAAAATAATCAAGTGTCTGATCATAGACCTTCTCCTCCTCAGCACAATTCCTCTCTCATGAGCCTTCATAACCAGCCAAAAGATGACTTAGAACAATGTAGGAGACATACAAACTCAGTCCTGCCCAGCCGTCATAGTAGCAGCAGTCCGTGGGAGTTGATGAGCCTGATCAACATGCAGTGTGAGAGACTCCTCCAATCAGATGACCAAGAGGGAACCTCATCTAGGGCTCAGTTGGTTCCTATTGACTCTGACAATCATCCTCCTGAAGGTGTGGGGTACAGTAAGAACACTGTCCCTGTCTGCCCCACTCTAGTCAGTACCAGAGGGGATTCTCCCCATCTGCATGTCGGGTCCAGGGGAGAGATGGGGGAGTTGGGTGGAGGTGGTTATTGCTCACCCACATGTCCAGGTACCAGTTCTCAGACATCACCGGATGTCAATGGCAGCTACAAAACTAAACCTGGTGTGGGAGCTTCAGACTCTGACGTTGTAACGGACAAAGAAACAGGAGCCACATTTTGTCTTAACGGTGATGGATTGTCTGTGAGTGAAGAAAGCAGAAAGGTCCCCTGTGACTTAGTCCAAGACGACAACACAGTGAAGGAGGTCCGTCCTGAGGCAAAAGACGGGCTGTCAGTTAAACATCCGGCTGTGTCATATATAAACCTATTTGGGCAAACGCTTGTCCACAAAGTAGCTACAATTAAGGATGCAGCAAGTCTGTCGTCTCCCTCCGTAGACCCCATGACATGCTTACATCCAGGCCCAGAAGAGCTGAACCTTAACATGACCCTGGACTTAAACTCAAACATATGTTTTACCTTTGACCCCAAGGAAGACATGCCACCAGCCCTGAACTCCCCTTATAATACTATGTTGCTCATATTGAACAGTGAAGCAGGGTCTGTGATTGTGAACGCAAAATCAGTACAAGATGGCAGTTTTGCAGGCGTCAAAGCAGAGCTCAACGAAAGCTCCATGGAAGAGGACACAGACACAGTACAAGATACCAGTATTATTACAGACTCTCCGTTGGACCTCACCCAAAGTTGCAAGGACTTGGAGGACGACATGGACACTATCCCCGCAGCCCCCCAGTCTCCCTCTCCGTCTGACCCCATGTGTAGGTCCACCAAGGCCCCCAGGAAGCAGCTCCGTCCCAGCCGGAGTGTGGATGTTGGAGACCCAGACTTCCAGGGAGTGACGTTCCGGATGCAGACGGAGCTGGACGACAGCAGGGAGCAGTGTCGCCTTCTCATCACCTCCAAGAAGTACAGGTATGGTTGATGTCAGAGTGCTTTGCTCTTTCTCCCCATAACTCAAAAACATATATTATATTATTTAGCGCTGCCGTAATAAACCGTATTATATGAAATTGAATTTGTATGTCACAAATTTCCTTATGCGGTATATTGTTGTAAAATATCTCACAATGTTCTCTACAAACTTGTGTGTGTGTGTGTCCTAGTGAAGAGCTCTCTAGTGGTCCGACCAGGAGGTCACTGAGAGCAGGCAGGTCCCGTTCATCCCAGAGTTCCATGAGGACCAGCAGCTCTGAAGAGAGCGACCCCTCCTCCAGTGACTACCAATCTCTATCACTCTTAACCAGGAGGGGGCGCCACTACTGCACAAAACAATACCAGCACCGTAGAAATAGGCAGAACACTACACTCTTAGAAAAAAGGGTTAATGAGAGGTTAATTGCAGGGACTGGATGTTTTGTGTAGAACGATCTCTACTCCAGTAATCCAGGAGGGGGTACCATTACGACACAAATCCAAACACTTTAACTAGAACCATAGACAGGTGGAATACATTTGATGAGGGGGAGTTTTAATGGAGGTATTTTGGGAAACGGCTGTGTAAACATCCTAAGACTTTAATGAGTAACGTAGTGTACAGTGTTGAGGGCAGGGTTGCGAGATCAGGTTGTGCTTTGGCACTCCCACTCACCGTGCACCTAGAAAGAAAACCGAATGAGAGAGAAGCCGCATACTGAGTCATGGAAACATGTCATTTCATTATTCTACAACATATATTTAGGAGGATTAGGGCACAAGGCCTGTTTGTTTGTTTGTACTGATAGCCACTCCTTTCTCCTCCCCATCAGAGAATAAGATCTGTGCCTCTTGCTGCACCATGAAGACTCCTCTGTGGCGAGATGCTGAGGACGGTACCCCGCTGTGTAACGCCTGTGGAATAAGGTGAGTCGCGTTAAATACAGTGCATTATCAAGCACATCGTCACGGCCCAGAGTTTCTCCTGGTCAGGTCACGTGGCCATGAACTCTGACCCTGTGGTTATAGTAAATGGTGACAGTGACATAGATGGTTTGATGACCACAATATTGCATAACCCTGTATGTGAGCAGAATTAGAACTTGAAGGACACGTAAGGCCATCAATCACTGTGACCTACAGTTGAAGTCGGATGTTTACTATAACTTAGGTTGGAGTCATTAAAACGTGTTTTTCAACCACCCCACAAATGTCTTGTTAACAAACTAAAGATTTGGCAAGTCTGTTAGGACATCTACTTTGTGCATGACACAAGTAGTTTTTCCAACAATTGTTTACAGATTATTTCATTTATCATTCACTGTATCACAATTCCAGTTGGTCAGAAGTTTACATACTCTAAATTGACTGCCTTTAAACAGATTGGAAAATTCCAGAAAATGACGTCATGTTTTTAGAAGCTTCTGATAGGTTAATTGGCATAATTTGAGTCAATTGGAGGTGTACCTGTGGATGTATTTCAAAGGCCTACCTTCAAACTCAGTGCCTCTTTGCTTGACATCATGGGAAAATCAAAAGAAATCAGGTCTACACAAAAAGTGTAGACCTCCACAAATCTGGTTCACCCTTGGGAGCAATTTCCAAACGCCTGAAGGTACCACGTTCATCTGTACAAACAACAGTACGCAAATCTAAACATCATGGGACCACACAGCCGTCATACTGCTCAGGAAGGAGACTCGTTCTGTCTCCTAGAAATGAATGTACTTTGGTGCGAAAAGTGAAAATCAATCCCAGAACAACAGCAAAGGACCCTGTGAAGATGCTGGAAGAAACAGGTACAAAATTATCTATATCCACAGTAAAACAAATCCTATATCGGCATAACCTGAAAGGATGCTCAGCAAGGAAGAAGCCACTGCTCCAAAACCGCCATTAAAAAAGCCAGACTACAGTTTGCAACTGCACATGGGGACAAAGATTGTACTTTTTGGAGAAATGTCCTCTGGTCTGATGAAACAAAAATGGAACTGTTTGGCCATAATGACCATCGTTATGTTTGGAGGAAAAAGGGGGAGGCTTGCAAGCCGAAGAACACCATCCCATCTGTGAAGCACGGAGTTGGCAGCATCATGTTGTGGAGGTGCTTTGCTGCAGGAGGGACTGGTGCACTTCACAAAATAGATAGCTCCATGAGGAAGGGAAATTATTTGGATATATAGAAGCAACATCTCAAGACATCAAGTCAGGAAGTTAAAGCTTGGTCGCAAATGGGTCTTCCAAATGGACATTGACCCCAAGCATACTTCCAAATTTGTGGCAAAATGGCTTAAGGACAACAAAGTCAAGGTATTGGAGTGGCTAGATCAAAACCCTGACCTCAATCCTATAGAAAATTTGTGGGCGGAACTGAAAAAGTGTGTGCAAGCAAGGAGGCCTACAAACCTGACTCAGTTACACCAGCTCTGTCAGGAGGAATGGGCCAAAATTCACCCATCTTACTGTGGGAAGCTTGTGGAAGGCTACCCAACACGTTTGACCCAAGTTAAACCATTTAAAGGCAATGCTACCAAATACTAATTGAGTGTATGTAAACTTCTGACCCACTGGGAATGTGATGAAAGAAATAAAATCTGAAATCATTCTCTCTTCTATTATTCCGACATTTCACATTCTTAAAATAAAGTGGTGATCCTAACTGACCTAAGACAGGGAATTTTTACTAGGATTAAATGCAAGGAATTGTGAAAAACTGAGTTTTTAATTTTTTTTGGCTAAGGTATAGGTAAACTTCTGACCTCTAATGTATATCCCCTGTTATTCTCCTCCATGTCTACTTACTCCTCAGGTATAAGAAGTACAAGGTACGCTGTCTGCAGTGTTGGCACATCCCTAGGAAGGAGGGCAACTCCAACTCGCGCTGCTTCAAATGTGGAAACTTATCACGGCTGGCTACGTCCCAACGCAAGCACTATGCCTTGTAGGGGAAGGGAACACACTTAGGCCTTGGCATGAGGTCCTAGACACTGATACCACAGACAGTCCCCCTCCAGGTACATGGTAATTGGCCACACCTCCTGACTTTGACTCTTGGAGTTATTTGATCATTTATTACATCACATACTGTCATAGTGTGTCACGGTGTTGGCTGAGCCATGGTGAGTCACAGTCTAACGGGTCTGGCTGCTTTTAGCACTGTAGCATGCGCTTGTCACTTTAGGAAGAAAGAGTTCAAATGAAGAACAGTCTCCTGCTTGGAGGCTGTGTCTGACAATAGACTGTCTGTCTGAAATGACCCTGACACAAGTAGTGCACTATACAGGGAATTGGGAGTCTCTGGCCAAAGGTAGTGCACTTTTGGCCAAAGACAGTGCCCTGCTTTACTGGGAATAGGTAGCCATTTTGGACTGTTTACTCCCCTTGTTTACTAGGCTTGACCTTGGTGCTATCCAGTTTGTATGTTACATTAAGTTCAATTAATTTGAGTGATATATTATCTGTTCTTGTTTAGTTTGTAATTGTTTTTTAAAATTTGTTTTTCTATTTGGTTGTTTCTGGACTGCCCTTAGCATTAACTGGCTGGATTAGAGATGAAGCAATTCCTTATCTTGACTGTTTCCTGTAAACAAATAAAAAATAAACGTTTGTGTTAGTGTGTACTACACTTTTGGGTTTGGTGTGCATAAAATTCATGTTAACATATCTTATTCGGTTTGTTTTCATTTCATCTCTCAACCCTCTGAATGTGTGTGCCTACGACTTGGTCTAGAATGAGGAATATGAATTGATGCGGAACCATATTCAAACTGATTTGTGAGAATTGCTCCAGGGATGTTTCTATGCTTAAATTAAATGCAATTAGTGGGACTTTAAAATGTATCAAAATAAGAAAGATGAAAGTTTAATATCAGACACTGCTGCAGCAGGATTGAATACATGACCTGGCCTGTGCAGTATTTTGTGCCTGTAGTGAAACGGCTCTTTTCTTTTGCCAATGTCTTTTTCAAATCAGAAAAGTGCCAAATCCATTCTGAAATAATAACTACACAGTATTAGCCATGTGCTTGGCCACCCACTTGCGTTATCTGCTGGAAATATTGGAATTCTCATGAAGTATTTAGTATAGACCAGTTTTAAATTAAAATATGTCTACTGCTAGCTTGTCTTTCACATAAGTGGCCTAACCTAATAACATTTAGTTAAATCATATATTATTCGTTATAGCTGGCCATGGAAAGAATGGCTAATACATGATGAATTTTAATTGATTGTACAATATCGAGCTAGCTAGTGTCTTTAACACCCTTACAATGTTTATGCATTACTGCAAAGAGACCACAAGTAAAAGCGCAGCAGGTGTGCGTGTGCTCTGGCACCGAAATCATTTTGTCCTAGCTCTCTAGTTCAGTGCTTCTTCATTAATTTCTCCTTTCAGAAAACAATACATTTTTAACCATATTTGACTTAAGTGAAATAAAAGCCATGATAAAAGGATGCTCTGGATCGAGAACTGGGTAGGATAGGCATTTGTTGTGGGAGACCGATTCTATTCAAATAAAAGGCTGTAGGTATTCAATAATGGTTTTACAAATGGGAAAACGGGATATATTCTTGAGTCCTGTTATCTGTTAAACGTGTCGAAGAAAACTGACAATAGTTCACCCATCAAATGATTACAATCAGGCTTCTGATTTGAGTACAAAGTGAATTTGTATCGAGTGTATGACAACAAGCCCCAAACACTGTTCTAATGTGCCATTGTGTGTTGGACATAAAGTTGTCTAATGGCCTATGCTTTATTCCATACGTTAGTTCTCCCCATGATCAAAAACACGTTTGTAGGCCTAATGATTGTTGTGAGTGCTTGTGATGGATGTTTACGTTAGTAAGTCTTTGTCGTAATTATTTTCAGGACTGAAGAGGAAGAGCAGCAGGAGGAGGGGGGTGAAAAGTATTTTGGGGCAGCTGGGTTTTCTTTTTTTGTTGTTAATGAAAAGCAAAAAGGCAGGAGGCAGGCCCGTCGCGTGTGTCGGCTCTGGCTGGTGTCCGACCCGAGGCTCATCATCTCGCCTGTTGGCGCATGCAGGTGGCACCGGACCCGCGAGAGGATTATGACCCTGGAAGGAGAGCTCGAACTCATGGAGAGGTCAGATGTCGACGTGGATGGAAAAGGGAACAAAGCTACACGGAACCAGGGGTATGTATCTTTAACCAAAGAAGACGGGGCCGATTTGGAGCAGCAAAGCGCTGCGTCCTTGTCTCCAAAACAGCCAGCGAAGGATACGGAGGATGAGGGTGACTTTACGCCGAACTGCACAGAGAGAATCGCTGCCTCGGTGAAACCTCCGTACTCCTACATCGCTCTTATCACCATGGCAATCCTCCAGAGCCCGAAGAAAAGACTGACTCTCTCGGAGATATGTGACTTCATCAGCCAGCGCTTCACGTATTACGGGGAGAGGTTCCCGGCGTGGCAGAACTCCATCCGTCACAACTTGTCCCTCAACGACTGCTTCGTCAAAATGCCCCGGGAGCCCGGTAACCCCGGGAAGGGGAACTACTGGACGTTAGACCCCATGTCGTCTCATATGTTCGAGAACGGGAGCTTCCTACGGCGGAGGAAACGTTTCAAACGGCAGAATTACCGATTTGGGATGATGGACACCCGGTGCCCGCTCGAGCGCAGCAGCGTGCTCCCTGGATTTTCCTTCTACGGGACGAACGGAATAGGACCGTGTCATTTTCAGGTACCCGGTTTGGAATTGTACCATCACTTGGGCATCGAACATCATTCTGTTTCTAACCAAAGCATCCCACCAGTGAGCAGCATCTTGCCCGCGCTCTCCTCACTTTTATCAAGGAATTCGAACGTTGTCCAAAAGACATTTCTTCCACATCCGTCTCTTAGCTTTGAGAATTTCGAAACGACGCACCGCGCAGCCTCCACAGTGGCCCAAGCTTTGGTCCCCGGATCTTCATTTCTGTCCCCGGCCTCGCTCCATTCAATGGGCGCTCCGCATCTCTGGAGCTTTCATCCCGAGTACCACAAACGACGCTCTCTCCCCAACTCCAGCCGTATAGCAAATGAACTCTTGCAGCAACTTGGTGACAAATAGCTTAATCAATAGTGTTTTCTGTATTGACGAGGATTCATTAGGGAAACCACCTTTCATAGATTTGTATCTATTTAATTACAAATGCTTCAAATGAAAAAAATCTATGTTTTGAAGATGTGTCAATTGAGTCAACATTTCTAACAATGTTAGTGGCCAACCCAAAAAATATGTTTTGCAATATAAATGTTTGAGGCCTATATTTTGTGTAAATAAGCACTTTATAATTAAATGTTTTCATTTGATTTATAACGACATTTGGCAACATCATTAATTGTAATGTTAAAAACTACACCGATTTTTTTTTTAAATCAAATTGAACATGTCAGATTTATTCTACAACTTCTCTTGATTCACTAACGCAGAACCTCTCCGAATTAGCCTAATCTCCCAAATGTGCCAATCTTGCCAGTGGCAAATGTAATCTCTATACTTTGACAATGTTATATTTGGCCTTATTTATCTTTAAGGCGAAGTGTGTTTTCCTACACCGTGGAATCAAAAACACACCAAATATTTGGAGCGCAAACAATGTGGAGCCCTGAAACATAAAACCACAAGTTTTCAATAGCCTTTTATTTTGAAAGATGCCTGGTCTTATTTTTGTTAAAGTTGACAATATTTGGTTTGATTAACTGGCCTTATAATTCTACAAATTATAATTTGAAAATGTTTCATTCAGTAGCTTTATTTCTGCTACATTTGGACATGCCTGCGTGGCAGAAAACATGAGCTTCACCTGCTTGGGCACGCGAGTGGAAACCGTTTAAATGTGACGACATCATTGAGTTTATTTTTATTTTACTCTTCGTGTCAACGTGTGATTGATTTCCACATATATTTATATATATTTTTAAATGTGTAATGTATATGCGAGATCTCACAGTGCACACACACATCTGCCCATTCTTCATCTCTCGCTCGAGTTTCTCTGTATGCGTGTGTGTGTGAATCGGTGCGTGTCCTGCACCCCTACATGTGTTAGAAGGCATTCCACAGTCAAAACGAACGCCTTCGTATTATAAAGGCCTACAGTTCCAAATCCGGCACGCTAAATAAGTTATGAAACATCTGCTTGTTCTGTAATGTTGCTACACGATTAATCAGACGCATCTAGAGAGATCCAGCCTACATTAAACATCACATTGTTATATTGAGTGTAATGTGCATTTGTTTACTTCAATGTAGCCTATATTTGTCTGTGTCTATAGATTCTGTGTGCTGTCTTGGACTTGGGCTATAGTGTTTACCATATGCCTGCCTCTCCGTTTCAGAAAGACCCATGTCAGCATTACTACACAGCTTTAACACACTCATATTACTCACTTTAGTTGAAACCATCAGTGGATACAGCATAGGGATACTATTAATACATACATTTGTGGATGGGAGTCATTATTGAGTTTTGGGGATGGATGGACATGTGTTTTGGAGCATTTGATCTCCTGCTATAAATCCTAGTGTTATTGGATTGCTGAGCGTCGGAACACACAAAACCTCTCCACTTTCCACCGTTGGTCATCTCTTTGAGCAGTTTGTTTTTCCTGGCTTTTAATCAATTATACCTTTTTCTCCTTCCCCCGTTCCCTTGCCTCTGTTTAACTGTTCTCTCTGTGTGTGTGTGTGTGTGTGTGTGTGTGTGCGCGCGGCACCCGTACGCCCCATTAAAACTCAACTCTGCACGGTGTTTTAAAGGCCCCTGTGCGCGCATGGCGGGCGATATGAAGGAGTGTGTATTTGGAAAAGGGGACCCCCCTCGTGGCAACAGATGACAGTGACATATAGCAGGAGTGCCACCCAGAAGGCCTATGAGCTCACACTTCAGCCATGCATCCACAGAGAATGAGAGAGATGAAGGGAGGAAGGGATAGATGGAGAGAGAGAGAGAGAGAGAGAAAGTGTGTGCACGTGCACAAGTGTCTGTGTGGAGCTTCTGAGTTTCAGGAGAACAAGGATACAGATGATGGTGCCAGAAAGGAGTTTAGTAGAGGACAGGGATTCAAGTGAAGGAGAAAGAGATGTGTTTGAAAAAGGGGAACATCTGAAGAGTAACAGAGAGAAAGAGAGTTTAACAATGGTGATGGTGGTGACAAAGAGTGGCTTTGATTTTACAGTCCGGTATTTACCCGGTTACTGAGAAATGACATCATAATTACCTATAATTACATTTGGATCTTTGTGTTTTACTGAAACAACCACTCCTATGTGCCGTTAAGTACCAGGTAGTTTAGAACTCTTTGAAGTAAGTGCAACAATTCCATTCTTACCACAGAAGTGTAAATAGGGACTGTCAAGTAAAATCCTTCCATCCTATTCTGAAGAAATAACTTTGACCGCAATGTTCTTACCCCAGGACCTGTATTCAAAAAGCATCTCAGAATAGAAGTGCTGATCTAGGATCAGGTCCCCCTTGTCCATATAATCTTATTCATTATGATATAAAAGGCGTGTTGCCACGGCAAAACTGATCCTACATCAGCACTCAGAGACATTTTATGAATACGGTCCTAGATTCTTTTCTATTACTTTTAGAGATGTGATGCACCGAATGTTTCCAATTATCTCATAGCTAGAAATAGGACCACAACAAAAGCAGGAAAAAATAAAAGTCCAAATAGCCCTATTTTCTCTGCTATGTTTAGCCTCGCTACGTGATGTCAGAGAAGACAGCCAGATGTCATGACTTCACCCTCACTCACCCCTTAACCGATCCAACACATATCAATCTGTGTGTGTGTGTGTGCGCACGCACGTGCACGTACACATCTGTACCACACATCAGTCACAAACCCCAGTTTCCAGGTCAACAAACAGCACCAGCCATTTACTTCTTAGAGGAAAGACAGATTGACAGAACTGTAGGAAAGAAAAATGTAGGAAAAAACCCCAGATACTACCCAGGTCTAGTGTGATTTGTAGATGGAGGGGTATTTAGTTCGGATTAGCCTCTGATAGAAAAAACTGTTGACTTGGTGTTAGAAACACACACACAACTATGCTGCTCTCCTTGTGCCACCTTGGTGTACGAGGCAGGGTGGACTGGTGTGTATGTGTGTGTTGTGTGTCTGCTTCTCTTTCCTACTGCTCCTCACTTCCTTCTTCTCTCTTCTCTCCTTGTCTCCTGCTTATCTTTCTATCCAAACTCTCACTTTCTTGTCTTTGCTCAGCCCCCTCTTTCTTTCTTTCTTTCTTTCTTTCTTTCTTTCTTTCTTTCTTTCTTTCTTTCTTTCTTTCTTTCTTTCTTTCTTTCTTTCTTTCTTTCTCTCTTTCTTTCTTTCTTTCTTTCTTTCTTTCTTTCTTTCTCTCTCTCTCTCTCTCTCTCTCTCTCTCTCTCTCTCTCTCTCTCTCTCTCTCTCTCTCTCTCTCTCTCTCTCTCTCTCTCTCTCTCTCTCTCTCTCTCCTCTGGCAGTCTGCCCTCCTGCTGTAGTTCATATCTGTATTCTAGGTCTATGCCACCCAGCCGTCTGTGTAGTGAATGTGCTGTTCCTTCAGCCCAGTGCTAGGTAGCTCACTGTGTTGGTGGTCCCTGGTGTAAGCTGCATCCTCCTCCTCTCCTGTTCCTTTTTTTTATATAGCAAACACAAAATGGTTCCTAATTCTCTGCTGCTGAAGGGTTGTTATTTGTGGCTTTTGGCTGGGGCAGCAGAGCCAGGCTTTTAATTAGAACAAGCTGCTCGATCTCCAGTTGTCTTTTCTTCCTTCGTGGCCTGAAGGACTCTCGCTCCAGATCTGGAATAGTACAGAACAATTCATTAGGTTCTCAGACACTTAGGGTGGTTGTGATCTGCCTGGGTGGAACCTGTTGATGTATGAGATTGAGTCCACACTTTATTTGGATCGTCCAGATAGTCCCTCTGTCGATGCTCTAGAGGTTGTCTTACTATCAACAAACTATCCGTTGATAAGCAACTGCTTGCTAAGGTTAGGTTTAGAATAAGGATTAGGGTTAAGTTTAGGGTTAGGATAAGGGTTAAGGTTAGAGCTAGGCTTAGGGTTAGTAGATAGATAGTCTACAGACTATCAGTTACATTTCAACTATCCAAATAAACTGTTACAGAGATTGAAGCAGGCTAGTGGTGGTCTCCTGTGCCTAGGGTTATGGGTTAGAACGAGGGAGGGAAGGAGGGAGAGAGAGGGGGGGAGGGGGATGAAAATCTAAATAAAGAGTTTCTCACAGTATGTTCCGGAGCGTTTGGGGGCTGGACAGACAGCGCTGTTCTGTGTGTCGTCCTACAGCCCATAAATTCATAAATATACCCCTGCCATCCCTACCTCTCTCTTTCTCCTCTCCCTGCTCTGTGTCCAGCTCTGCCTCCAGTGCTCATAAAACCAGGGCTGACAGGTGCTGGAGACCCAAAGCAGGACTGAGGGGGAGAGAGAGAAGGAAAAGGAGTGCTTTTACAGTGTTTTAATTGTAGACGCTACAGTGGAGGGTGCGTTCAGACAGGGCAACACAGTGCTACAGATCTAGGATCAGCTTCACTCCCCAAGTCCTAACCTGACCTAAGACTAGACTGACCTAAGACTAGCATTTACAGCACAGGGCAACACAATGCTACAGATCTAGGATCAGCTTCACTCCCCAAGTCCTAACCTGACCTAAGACTAGACTGACCTAAGACTAGCATTTACAGCACAGGGCAACACAATGCTACAGATCTAGGATCAGCTTCACTCCCCAAGTCCTAACCTGACCTAAGACTAGACTGACCTAAGACTAGCATTTACAGCACAGGGCATCTTAGACCTATTCCCTGAAGCCAACACGCCTCCATACCTGAACCACATTTCCTCAACCCCGAGAGGGGGAGAGGTAGGGGGAGAAAGGGCGAGTCAGCCAGACCAGTGGGGGAGGGAACGACAGTGTCAATGGTAGCTTTGTTATTTTAAAGGAGGACTCGTTACTCCCACCCTCTCCTCCTTCCCCCCTTCCCCAGCCTTGTGGGTCCAGCCAGTTGCACAGATGGGAGCGGGGGGATTGCTAGGATGTTTTCCGGGGTCGTTTTGACGATCCCACATACCGCACTGCCAGACCACCCTGGTGGAATTATTATTTGGTCATGTAAATGTGCATGAAGAGATTCTCTCTCTCTCTCCTTTCCAATGTTCATATTATATTCCCTGATAGTTCGCCTGGTTTCACAGCTGTCACACCACTCATTTAGCTACAGTAGGCCTAGCATCATTAGCTACAGTAGGCCTAACATCATTAGCTACAGTAGGCCTAGCATCATTAGCTACAGTAGGCCTAGCATCATTAGCTACAGTAGGCCTAGCATCATTAGCTACAGTAGTCCTAGCATCATTAGCTACAGTAGGCCTAGCATCATTAGCTACAGTAGGCCTAGCATCATTAGCTACAGTAGGCCTAGCATCATTAGCTACAGTAGGCCTAGCATCATTAGCTACAGTAGGCCTAGCATCATTAACGACAGTAGGCCTAGCATCATTAGTTACAGTAGGCCTAGCATCATTAGTTACAGTAGGCCTAATTAGTGGCATCATTTTTGGAATACAGAATGCATTGCTGGTATTTGTATTTGTGTAATGACCGATGCTGGAGATGAGAAGCAGGTACGGGGAGTCAACATTTATTCAGGAACATACAGGTAACAAACAGGAACTGCGTCAGCACATGGGTAAACAACAACAATTAATGCTGAAGTAGGGAACAGAGCGGGTAACCAGACAGTATTAGGGGAGGTAATGATAGAGGTGATTGAGTCCAGGTGAGTCCAATAATCGCTGATGCGCGTGATGGGGGGAAGGCAGGTGTGGGTGATGATGGTGGCAGGAGTGTGTAATGCTGGGGAGCCTGGCACCTTCGAGCGTCAGGGAGGGGGAGCAGGAGCAGGCGTGACAGTACTCCCCCGGGCGAGCCTGACGGGCCGGGAAAGGCACGGGCGCTGGACTGGGAGCCTGGCGAGCCGGCTGAGGCATAAGAGCCCGACGATCCGGCTACGGCGTGAAAGACGGTCGATCCCACTGAGGCGTGGGAGCCCAATGCTCCAACGGAGGCATAGCAGCCTGGCAAGCCAACTGGGCGTAAAAACCTGATGATCCGGCTGAGGCCCGACGTGGGATGGGCACCTTCTGAGCCAATCCGGGGCAAGAACCTCTCGAGCCAGCTAGGGCAGCCTGAAGAGCTGGCTTAGGCACCCCCGGTTCCATCGGTGGCGGGCCCCGGACCCGACGTCACCACCAACCGGAACGCCAGCACTCCCCGATGCTTTGTATGATGGATTCTGTATTCTGTAACTACCTACGCTGGAGATGAGAAGCAGATACGGGGAGTCAACATTTACTCAGGTACAGACAGGTAACAAAACAGGAACAGCGTCAGCACACGGGTAAACAACGACAAACGACAATTCATGTGGAAGTAGGGAACAGAGCGGGGAACCAGACAGATACAGTATATGGGAGGTAATGACAGAGGTGATTGAGTCCAGGTGAGTCCAATAATCACTGATGCGCGTGATGGGGGGAAGGCAAGTGTGCGTAATGATGCTGGCAGGAATGCGTAATGCTGGGAAGCCTGGTGCCTTCGAGTGTCAGGGAGGGGGAGCGGGGGCAGGCGTGACAATTTGTATTCATTATGGATCCCCATTACTCTTCCTGGGGTCCAGCAAAATTAAGGCAGTTTATACAATTTCAAAAACATTACAGTACATGCACAGATTTCACAACACACTGTGTACTCTAAGGCCCCTGTTCCACCACTACCACATATCTACAGTACTAAATCCATGTGTATGTGTGTGTATAGTGCGTATGTTATCGTGTGTGTGTGTGTGTGTGTGTGTACATGTGTCTGTGCCTATGTTTCTGTTGCTTCACAGTCCCTTCACAGTGGTAATATAATGGACCTGTATGTACAGCGTGGTAATATGCTGGACCTGTATGTACAATGTTGTAATAAACTGGACCTGTATGTACAGCGTGGTAATATACTGGACCTGAATGTACAGCGTGGTAATAAACTGGACCTGTATGTACAGCGTGGTAATAAACTGGACCTGTATGTACAGCGTGGTAATAAACTGGACCTGTATGAACAGCGTGGTAATAAACTGGACCTGTATGTACAGCGTAGTAATATACTGGACCTGTATGTACAGCGTAGTAATAAACTGGACCTGTATGTACAGCGTGATAATAAACTGGACCTGTATGTACAGCGTGGTAATGAACTGGACCTATATGTACAGCGTGGTAATAAACTGGACCTGTATCTATAGTGTGGTAATAAACTGGACCGATATGTACAGCGTGGTAATATAATGGACTTGTATGTACAGCGTGGTAATATAATGGACCTGTATGTACAGCGTGGTAATATAATGGACCTGTATGTACAGCGTGGTAATATAATGGACCTGTATGTACAGCGTGGTAATATAATGGACCTGTATGTACAGCATGTGTGTAACTTAGACCATAAAGCAACTTTGCAGCACATTTCAACAAAAGTTGTCATAAAGGGCAGATATTTAGCTTCATATTTACTCCTCTAGCTCCACAATGAAATAGGGTGCAGGCCAGGCAGCAGGCTGTTAGCCAGCCTGCCAGCATAGTGGAGTCTGCCACTAGCACAGTCAGTGTAGTCAGCTCAGCTATCACCATTGAGACCGTGTCTGTGCCTCGACCTAGGTTGGGCAAAACTAAACATGGCGGTGTTCGCCTTAGCAATCTCACTAGGATAAAGACCACCTCCATTCCTGTCATTATTGAAAGAGATCATGATACCTCACATCTCAAAATAGGGCTACTTAATGTTAGATCCCTTACTTCAAAGGCAATTATAGTCAATGAACTAATCACTGATCATAATCTTGATGTGATTGGCCTGACTGAAACATGGCTTAAGCCTGATGAATTTACTGTGTTAAATGAGGCCTCACCTCCTGGCTACACTAGTGACCATATCCCCCGTGCATCCCGCAAAGGCGGAGGTGTTGCTAACATTTACGATAGCAAATTTCAATTTACAAAAAAAAAAATGACGTTTTCGTCTTTTGAGCTTCTAGTCATGAAATCTATGCAGCCTACTCAATCACTTTTTATAGCTACTGTTTACAGGCCTCCTGGGCCATATACAGCGTTCCTCACTGAGTTCCCTGAATTCCTATCGGACCTTGTAGTCATAGCGGATAATATTCTAATCTTTGGTGACTTTAATATTCACATGGAAAAGTCCACAGACCCACTCCAAAAGGCTTTCGGAGCCATCATCGACTCAGTGGGTTTTGTCCAACATGTCTCTGGACCCACTCACTGTCACAGTCATACGCTGGACCTAGTTTTGTCCCATGGAATAAATGTTGTGGATCTTAATGTTTTTCCTCATAATCCTGGACTATCGGACCACCATTTTATTACGTTTGCAATTGCAACAAATAATCTGCTCAGACCCCAACCAAGGATCATCAAAAGTCGTGCTATAAATTCACAGACAACACAAAGATTCCTTGATGTCCTTCCAGACTCCTTCTGCCTACCCAAGGACGCCAGAGGACAAAAATCAGTTAACCACCTAACTGAGGAACTCAACTTAACCTTGCGCAATACCCTAGATGCAGTTGCACCCCTAAAAACTAAAAACATTTCTCATAAGAAACTAGCTCCCTGGTACACAGAAAATACCCGAGCTCTGAAGCAAGCTTCCAGAAAATTGGAACGGAAATGGCGCCACACCAAACTGGTACAAACTGGTGCAGTACCGAAGAGCCCTTACTGCTGCTCGATCATCCTATTTTTCTAACTTAATTGAGGAAAATAAGAACAATCCGAAATTCCTTTTTGATACTGTCGCAAAGCTAACTAAAAAGCAGCATTCCCCAAGAGAGGATGACTTTCACTTTAGCAGTGATAAATTCATGAACTTCTTTGAGGAAAAGATTATGATTATTAGAAAGCAAATTACGGACTCTTCCTTAAATCTGCGTATTCCTTCAAAGCTCAGTTGTCCTGAGTCTGCACAACTCTGCCAGGACCTAGGATCAAGAGAGACACTCAAGTGTTTTAGTACTATATCTCTTGACACAATGATGAAAATAATCATGGCCTCTAAACCTTCAAGCTGCATACTGGACCCTATTCCAACTAAACTACTGAAAGAGCTGCTTCCTGTGCTTGGCCCTCCTATGTTGAACATAATAAACGGCTCTCTATCCACCGGATGTGTACCAAACTCACTAAAAGTGGCAGTAATAAAGCCTCTCTTGAAAAAGCCAAACCTTGACCCAGAAAATATAAAAAACTATCGGCCTATATCGAATCTTCCATTCCTCTCAAAAATTTTAGAAAAGGCTGTTGCGCAACAACTCACTGCCTTCCTGAAGACAAACAATGTATACGAAATGCTTCAGTCTGGTTTTAGACCCCATCATAGCACTGAGACGGCACTTGTGAAGGTGGTAAATGACATTTTAATGGCATCGGACCGAGGCTCTGCATCTGTCCTCGTGCTCCTAGACCTTAGTGCTGCTTTTGATACCATCGATCACCACATTCTTTTGGAGAGATTGGAAACCCAAATTGGTCTACACGGACAAGTTCTGGCCTGGTTTAGATCTTATCTGTCGGAAAGATATCAGTTTGTCTCTGTGAATGGTCTGTCCTCTGACAAATCAACTGTAAATTTCGGTGTTCCTCAAGGTTCCGTTTTAGGACCACTATTGTTTTCACTATATATTTTACCTCTTGGGGATGTTATTCGAAAACATAATGTTAACTTTCACTGCTATGCGGATGACACACAGCTGTACATTTCAATTAAACATGGTGAAGCCCCAAAATTGCCCTTGCTAGAAGAATGTGTTTCAGACATAAGGAAGTGGATGGCTGCAAACTTTCTACTTTTAAACTCGGACAAAACAGAGATGCTTGTTCTAGGTCCCAAGAAACAAAGAGATCTTCTGTTGAATCTGACAATTAATCTTAATGGTTGTACAGTCGTCTCAAATAAAACTGTGAAGGACCTCGGCGTTACTCTGGACCCTGATCTCTCTTTTGAAGAACATATCAAGACCATTTCAAGGACAGCTTTTTTCCATCTACGTAACATTGCAAAAATCAGGAACTTTCTGTCCAAAAATGATGCAGAAAAATTAATCCATGCTTTTGTCACTTCCAGGTTAGACTACTGCAATGCTCTACTTTCCGGCTACCCGGATAAAGCACTAAATAAACTTCAGTTAGTGCTAAATACGGCTGCTAGAATCCTGACTAGAACCAACAAATTTGATCATATTACTCCAGTGCTAGCCTCTCTACACTGGCTTCCTGTCAAAGCAAGGGCTGATTTCAAGGTTTTACTGCTAACCTACAAAGCATTACATGGGCTTGCTCCTATCTATCTCTCTGATTTGGTCCTGCCGTACATACCTACACGTACGCTACGGTCACAAGACGCAGGCCTCCTAATTGTCCCTAGAATTTTTAAGCAAACAGCTGGAGGCAGGGCTTTCTCCTATAGAGCTCAATTTTTATGGAACGGTCTGCCTACCCATGTCAGAGACGCAAACTCGGTCTCAACCTTTAAGTCTCTACTGAAGACTCATCTCTTCAGTGGGTCATATGATTGAGTGTAGTCTGGCCCAGGAGTGGGAGGGTGAACGGAAAGGCTCTGGAGCAACGAACCACCCTTGCTGTCTCTGCCTGGCCGGTTCCCCTCTTTCCACTGGGATTCTCTGCCTCTAACCCTATTACAGGGGCTGAGTCACTGGCTTTACTGGGGCTCTCTCATGCCGTCCCTGGAGGAGGTGCGTCACCTGAGTGGGTTGAGTCACTGATGTGGTCATCCTGTCTGGGTTGGCGCCCCCCCCCCCCCCCCCTTAAGTTGTGCCGTGGCGGAGGTCTTTGTGGGCTATACTCAGCCTTGTCTCAGGATGGTAAGTTGGTGGTTGAAGATATCCCTCTAGTGGTGTGGGGGCTGTGCTTTGGCAAAGTGGGTGGGGTTATATCCTTCCTGTTTGGCCCTGTCCGGGGGTGTCCTCGGAGTGGGCCACAGTGTCTCCTGACCCCTCCTGTCTCAGCCTCCAGTATTTATGCTGCAGTAGTTTATGTGTCGGGGGGCTAGGGTCAGTTTGTTATATCTGGAGTACTTCTCCTGTCCTATTCGGTGTCCTGTGTGAATCTAAGTGTGCGTTCTCTAATTCTCTCCTTCTCTCTTTCTCTCTCTCGGAGGACCTGAGCCCTAGGACCATGCCCCAGGACTACCTGACATGATGACTCCTTGCTGTCCCCAGTCCACCTGGCTGTGCTGCTGCTCCAGTTTCAACTGTTCTGCCTTATTATTATTCGACCATGCTGATCATTTATGAACATTTGAACATCTTGGCCATGTTCTGTTATAATCTCCACCCGGCACAGCCAGAAGAGGACTGGCCATCCCACATATGCTCTCTCTAATTCTCTCTTTCTTTCTCTCTCTCGGAGGACCTGAGCCCTAGGACCATGCCCCAGGAATACCTGACATGATGACTCCTTGCTGTCCCCAGTCCACCTGACTGTGCTGCTGCTCCAGTTTCAACTGTTCTGCCTTATTATTATTCGACCATGCTGATCATTTATGAACATTTGAACATCTTGGCCATGTTCTGTTATAATCTCCACCCGGCACAGCCAGAAGAGGACTGGCCACCCCACATAGCCTGGTTCCTCTCTAGGTTTCTTCCTAGGTTTTGGCCTTTCTAGGGAGTTTTTCCTAGCCACCGTGCTTCTTCACCTGCATTGCTTGCTGTTTGGGGTTTTAGGCTGGGTTTCTGTACAGCACTTTGAGATATCAGCTGATGTACGAAGGGCTATATAAAATAAATTTGATTGATTGATATTTAAAACACGCTATAGAGTTGACAGATGGGCCTCAGATCATAAGAAGAGTTGCTACATCATAAGAAGTGTTGCTACGTTATAAGAAGTGTTGCTACGTTATAAGAAGTGTTGCTACATCATAAGAAGTGTTGCTACGTTATAAGAAGTGTTGCTACATTATAAGAAGTGTTGCTACATCATAAGAAGTGTTGCTATGTTATAAGAAGTGTTGCTACGTTATAAGAAGTGTTGCTACATCATAAGAAGTGTTGCTACATCATAAGAAGTGTTGCTACATCATAAGAAGTGTTGCTACGTTATAAGAAGTGTTGCTACATCATAAGAAGTGTTGCTACGTTATAAGAAGTGTTGCTACATCATAAGAAGTGTTGCTACGTTATAAGAAGTGTTGCTACATCATAAGAAGTGTTGCTACGTTATAAGAAGTGTTGCTACATCATAAGAAGTGTTGCTACGTTATAAGAAGTGTTGCTACGTTATAAGAAGTGTTGCTACATCATAAGAAGTGTTGCTACATCATAAGAAGTGTTGCTACATCATAAGAAGTGTTGCTACGTTATAAGAAGTGTTGCTACATCATAAGAAGTGTTGCTACATCATAAGAAGTGTTGCTACATCATAAGAAGTGTTGCTACGTTATAAGAAGTGTTGCTACGTTATAAGAAGTGTTGCTACATCATAAGAAGTGTTGCTACATCATAAGAAGTGTTGCTACATCATAAGAAGTGTTGCTACGTTATAAGAAGTGTTGCTACGTTATAAGAAGTGTTGCTACGTTATAAGAAGTGTTGCTACGTTATAAGAAGTGTTGCTACGTTATAAGAAGTGTTGCTACATCATAAGAAGTGTTGCTACATCATAAGAAGTGTTGCTACATCATAAGAAGTGTTGCTACGTTATAAGAAGTGTTGCTACGTTATAAGAAGTGTTGCTTCATCATAAGAAGTGTTGCTTCATCATAAGAAGTGTTGCTACATCATAAGAAGTGTTGCTACGTTATAAGAAGTGTTGCTACGTTATAAGAAGTGTTGCTACATCATAAGAAGTGTTGCTACATCATAAGAAGTGTTGCTACGTTATAAGAAAAGTTGCCACATTATAAGTCATGCAGAACTCCCCCACGCACCGCCAATCCATCTGTCAACCAAAAGTCATGACTAGGAATCTTACACACACACACACACACACACACACACACACACACACACACACACACACACACACACACACACACACACACACACACACACACACAACAACCCTGAAATGAAACCACTTGCACCACATTGTAATTTGACTCATGTGATTATAACCCTGCTACAAGTCTGGTCTCCATATGGTCATTCAATACAAATCCATTCAGGCTCTTATGTCTTTCAACTCGGCTCATGTGTTGTGTTTTGTGAAAGAGTCAGGCTTTTCTCTCTCTCTCTGGTTTCCCCCTTTTCTTGTATTTCCTAGTGTGTGAAGTGCATCCCAGCTCTGTCTGGTTGCTGACTGACAGTGGTCTACTGAGCTGAGTTTATGCTGTGCTTGAGTAAAGCAGGGCAGGACTAAGGCTCAGAGGCCTGTATTGAGCCTGTACAGATGACTCAAGACTCATATTCAATTGTTTATGAAGTGGGCTGTCATTTATATAATGTATCACAGACCCCATATGTTTTATTTACATCATATTTACATTTACATTTACATCAGCAGATGTCACAAAGTGCTGTACAGAAACCCAGCCTAAAACCCCGATCAGCAAGCATGCAGATGTAGAAGCATGGTGGCTATGAAAAACTCCCTAGTTTTTCCTAGCCACCATTCATCTAACACATTCAACTCTGCTTTGTGGAGGTCTGTTCTCTTCCCTGGTTAGTCACTCAAAAAGGGGATGGAAAGGTGTTGTTTTACAGCCCTTTTATACAGCCGGAGCAGAAACAAAACCCCATTACGAGGCCAACGTGAATAAAACTAATAGCACCCTATAACCAAGAACGTTACCACATATAACCTTTAATAGTTACAGGTAACACACACACCTTCCTGGCTGTGTGTGTGTGCGCGCGTGTGCGTATGTGTATGGACGTGTGTGTGTACGTGTGTGTGTGTGTGTACATGGGTGTATGTGTACATGTAGAGAGATATGAGTAGGGATAGTGTATGGGGTTAGAGGGTAATCCGTGATGTTTTATTTTCTCTGCATACCGGTTGAACTAAATCTCATTATGAGTACAAGTTATTTATTGGGTCGTTTCAGCCAACTATGAGAAACATGTGGAATCGAAAAATGTTTTATAAATAAAGTTATTAACCTTTCTCTCAATGCATGCCAGAGCCTTGTATGGGCCGCTGCCCTGCACACACACACACACACACACACACACACACACACACACACACACACACACACACACACACACTGACCGTTTTGTTTTATAAATTGCACGATAGCCAGGACCACCAAAACAGAGATTGTTTTTTATCATTGAGAAGTGCAATTACAATCTAATGCTGTGTTACAGGCCACTTCTTTCCCTGTTAGGCTTTATTTGATAAATTTGGCTGCAGCTTTCATCCTGGGTTTACAAGGCTAAGAGCCCTGAACCACCCATGTAGAGCATGTTAAACACAGGGTTCACCCACTGTAAGATACGTCAACAGCTAGACAGCAGAATGCAGACACATGGGTATGTGTGGTGACTGGGCAGGACAGAGTGAAAATTGTGGTCGTCCTTGGTGATTACAGTATCGATAGTCCTGTTCTTCTAAAGTGTATCACATCTATCCCCATGGCACATACATTCCCCCTCTTCATCACCATCACGTCTATCCCCATGGTACATACATTCCCCCTCTTCATCACCATCACATCTATCCCCATGGTACATACTGTACATTCTCCCTCTTCATCACCATCACATCTATCCCCATGGTACATACATTCCCCCTCTTCATCACCGTCATGTCTATCCCCATGGCACATACATTCCCCCTCTTCATCACCATCACGTCTATCCCCATGGTACATACATTCCCCCTCTTCATCACCATCACATCTATCCCCATGGTACATACATTCCCCCTCTTCATCACCATCACGTCTATCCCCATGGTACATACGTCCCCCCTCTTCATCACCATCACATCTATCCCCATGGTACATACTGTACATTCTCCCTCTTCATCACCATCATGTCTATCCCCATGGTACATACATTCTCCCTCTTCATCACCATCATGTCTATCCCCATGGTACATACTGTACATTCTCCCTCTTCATCACCATCACATCTATCCCCATGGTACATACTGTGCATTCCCCCTCTTCATCACCGTCACATCTATCTCCATGGCACATACATTCCCCCTCTTCATCACCATCACGTCTATCCCCATGGTACATACATTCCCCCTCTTCATCACCATCATGTCTATCCCCATGGTACATACTGTACATTCTCCCTCTTCATCACCATCACGTCTATCCCCATGGTACATACATTCCCCCTCTTCATCACCATCACGTCTATCCCCATGGTACATACATTCCCCCTCTTCATCACCATCATGTCTATCCCCATGGTACATACTGTACATTCTCCCTTGTCATCACCATCATGTCTATCCCCATGGTACATACTGTACATTCTCCCTCTTCATCACCATAAACATCTATCCCCATGGTACATACATTCTCCCTCTTCATCACCATCACGTCTATCCCCATGGTACATACATTCCCCCTCTTCATCACCATCACGTCTATCCCCATGGTACATACATTCCCCCTCTTCATCACCATCATGTCTATCCCCATGGTACATACTGTACATTCTCCCTTGTCATCACCATCATGTCTATCCCCATGGTACATACTGTACATTCTCCCTCTTCATCACCATCACATCTATCCCCATGGTACATACATTCTCCCTCTTCATCACCATCACATCTATCCCCATGGTACATACATTCCCCCTCTTCATCACCATCACGTCTATCCCCATGGTACATACATTCCCCCTCTTCATCACCATCATGTATATCCCCATGGTACATACTGTACATTCTCCCTTGTCATCACCATCACGTCTATCCCCATGGTACATACATTCCCCCTCTTCATAACCATCACGTCTATCCCCATGGTACATACATTCCCCCTCTTCATCACCATCATGTCTATCCCCATGGTACATACTGTACATTCTCCCTCTTCATCACCATCACGTCTATCCCCATGGTACATACATTCCCCCTCTTCATCACCATCACGTCTATCCCCATGGTACATACATTCCCCCTCTTCATCACCATCATGTCTATCCCCATGGTACATACTGTACATTCTCCCTTGTCATCACCATCACGTCTATCCCCATGGTACATACTGTCCATTCTCCCTCTTCATCACCATCACGTCTATCCCCATGGTACATACTGTACATTCCCCCTCTTCATCACCATCACATCTATCCCCATGGTACATACTGTACATTCTCCCTTGTCATCACCATCATGTCTATCCCCATGGTACATACTGTACATTCTCCCTCTTCATCACCATCACATCTATCCCCATGGTACATACTGTACATTCTCCCTTGTCATCACCATCATGTCTATCCCCATGGCACATACTGTACATTCCCCCTCTTCAT